>NC_134826.1:30496422-30642722 GCF_004210375.1 Tachypleus tridentatus | reverse complement strand
TGACAGGCTACTGGAAAGGTTAAAGGAAGTTTAAATACGTAACAAAAAATTAAAGATTTTTGTTCTTGAAAAACTAGTAAACTGACTTTATCAACCTAAAACTGGTGCACAAAAAATTATGTTTAATATGTCAGGAGGTAATTCTGTGATACAAAATGGCACGTTATTTATAAATAATAAAGTGAATGTGTTAAATTAGTTGGAATAACTTCATCAGAATTTTCATTCGTAGGACATGAAATTCGTTAAAGCTAAAATGGAAATCATAAGATCATGAGTATTAAGTATCACCAACAGTGTTGTTCAGATATATATTTTTTTAAAAATCAGCTCCAGAACTACTCTAACATCTAATTGAAAACAACTAATGATAAGTAAAATATTTGTCCCAGAGAGTAATATAATCGATGTAGTAAATAATATATCACGCAAATTAAAAGATTTTAATCTTTCTGGATGAAGATAGTTATAACTTCAAGAATAGTTATAAAATATGAAGAATTCCGCAAGAATATGTGAGAATCACCAACAGATGGTGTTATAGTACGCATAGAATGCTAAAGTACAGCTATTAAACACCAACTAAAGGAAAAAGACTCAACACCAACAGTGTTTATTTAAATGGGCTCAATTTTAATAAAGCAACGTTGTCTTATTTACATGTTCTCACGGGTTGTTTTCAATCTTTCAAACTTCGTACTATTTTAAAAGAAGTAAGAATTGAATGTAGGCAAATTAATACTATTGTTATAGTCAGAGTTTATAGTATTGTTTGTTTGTTTCTGAATTTCGCGCAAAGCTACACGAGGGATATTTCGAAGTATAAGACTAGAGGGAAAGCAACTAATCATCACCACCCGCCACGAACTCTTGGGCTACTCTTTACGAACGAACAGTGGGATTGACCGTCTCATTATAACACCCCCACTGCTGAAAAAGAAAACATGTTTGATGTGACGGGGATTCGAACCCATGTCCATCAGATTACGAGTCAAGTGCCTTAACCACTTGGCCATGCCGAGCCAGTTGATAGTAAATCGGATAAAATTAGGCGGTGTCATCTATTCAGAAACATTATAAAGTTAATAATGCCTGATTTGGATCAATACTGCACTTTATAAATCTGCAAAATTTTTATCATAATTCTACTCATCCTCAAATTTTGGGTATATTTCTGTGACAGTTACAGTATCTTTATAAATCTGCAAAAGCATTAGATTTTCATAGGTTAAATAAAGACCAGTTGTCGTTCCTCTAGTCTATTTAAGCAATTTTCGAATAGTTGTGTGCGCAATTCGCCAACAAATAAATGAACAAATATAGTTAAAGATCAATATCATTATGTCACTACTGAACCATTTACAATCCACATCACAGATTATTTTCTAACAAAGTTTTCAAAACATTGAGATTATTATAAAGTATGACATGGTCCGATATATCAAATTTAAATATCGGTGAATCATCATAACATTTCAATATCATAGTAAGAAGTAACTGTGACAACATGAGAGTGCCCAATTAGCTTCATTCAATTGTGTATGGTATATACATACTGCTAAAAAAATATTAAAGGAACAAGTACATATTTCAGTATATTTTTGTCATAACTAAATTTTTGATGAAAAACATATCCGTTCGTCTGCAAGTATATTTTTTAAACTTGCGAGTGAAGTTTGAAGCAACTCAAACGAAACTCACCTCACTCAAGGAGAATAAACTCAAGGTATCCTATATAAGGCTGTTACGTGAAACTATACATTCCTCATTAATTCTCAAAACAAACACCAACATGGATCTTTTGCGGCTCGTTTTGTCACTATGTGCCTTCATCTTGTGTACCCAAGCAGTCATGCGCCATCTGACATAGAACGAGGCGGCGAGGGCGGTTCAGGGGCTAGAGAATGGCCAGACCGTCGGTGTGTCGCCAAGCCTCATCAATCGACTTTGGCGACGCCTCCAGGAAACGAACTCTTATGGCAAAAGACCTGGTCAAGACCGTCATTGCCGTACAACAGCCAGAGAGGACCGCTACATCGTGACTACCGCTCTGCGGGACAGATTAGCTACGGCTCGGTCACTGCGAAATGACCTTCAGCCTTCTACTGGAACCCGTGTGTTGACCCAAACAGTTCGCAATCGTCTGCACGAATGACGCCTTAGAGTCAGACAGCCTGCAAGAGGCGTCATTCTGACAGTGCAACACCGTGCAGCCAGGTTGGAGTTTGCTCGTCAGCACTTGGACTGGGATCTTCATTAATGGACCAGCGTGTTGTAGACAGACGAGAGCAGATTCACTGTGTCATGCGATGATGGACGCGCGAGAGTGTGGAGACGCCAAGGAGAGCGATTTTGCGTCTGTAGCATTGTGCAAGTCGACGCTTATGGAGGAGGTTCTGTAATGGTCTGGGTAGGCATATGTTTGGGTGGCCGCACGGACTTGTTCATACACAACCGGAGTGCTCTGAACGCACGACAATATAGGGACAAAATTCTGAAACCCAGTGTGAGGCCTTTTGTCGGTGCTGTCGGCAAAGGGTTCATTCTCATATAGGTTAACGCGCGAGCCCACGTCGCCAGACTGTGTATGGATTTCCTTGACGAGGAACGAATAGAGACTTTTGAGTAGCTCATCAGATTTCCAGATTTAACTCTGACTGAACGTTGTTGAGATATGTTTTCGAGGCGTGTCAGTGAACGCCAGAACCCTCCTCAAAATGTACAGGAACATCGACAAGCTCTGGTAGACGAGTGGGTTGTCATACCCAGAGATAACATCGATAGACTGATTCGAAGTGTGCCAAATCGGTGTCAGAAGTGTGTCACAGCGCATGGAGGTCACACTAGATATTGAATGTTTCAAACATTTTTTGAATAAACGCATGTAAACGGTTTAAAGTATTGTTTCATATGGAATATCAGTTTTGGTGATATTGGTCATTTCTAAAAATTTTATTTCTTCATATTTTATCGTTGATCACACATTAAAAAATGGATACAGATGGAACTGAAATGAGACAAATTACCGAAAAAATAAGAATATTATCACATTTGGAAAACTGAGGTAAATTATACAAGAAAACATACTTGTTCCTTTAATTTTTTTAGCAGTTTATATTATGATTACCAGGTGTGACACAGTTTGTCTCGTTATACTTGAAAGCAGTGACAATGGGTCATAGATTAAGAAATGTATTAAGCAATCTGTTTTATTCAGCTATCCCATTTCTCAAACAGGAAATCTTAGCCATAAGAAAACAGGATGTTCAGTTTGAAATAAATATAGCACCAAATATCATACAAGGAAAATATTTTGTTTAGGTTGGAAGACAAACAAAAAGAAATAATGGAAGGAGATCTGAACAGGGTGCAGTAGATGTGCACGTAAATTTAAATTTAATGTGAGTACTTTTACTTAAACAGTTTAGCTGTAGTGTGTGCGATAAATTTAGTTATTTGTAAAGGCAATAGCGTATCACAGATTTGTTTACATAACTGTTGTTGAATCACATATTGCTTAGTTCAGTTGTTGTGAATTACAATTGGTGTATTATTACACTGTGTTAATAGAGTCTTTTAAGTTTTTCTTATTGTTTTAAATGGAGTACTGTTACATTATATTTTCTCATATTGTGTGTAACGTTCTAGGCTTCGGTTGGGCTAAAATACACATTCAAAATGTAGTTTGAATTAGTTATTTAGTTACATAGATATCTCTAGGCTGCATGATTGTTAGTATAATGATAAAGAACGTATGGTGGCAACTTCTAAAATTAAATTATCATAAATAATATTGTGATAACAGGGTAAGAAGAACAACTCATTTTGTCATTTGTACTCTAAAGTAACTGAATCAACTTGTATGGACTTCCATGAAAAAAAAAAATAGAGTCATTTATTTAAAGTTCTGAATACAACTGTGATCACAAAAGCGTGAAGAAGATTTGTATATAACTTTGAATAATTTTAATAAACTATTTTGAAACAAGTGGATTGTGTGTTGTTTGTTTATTATTGAAATTTATTGCCAACAAGTTACAGACACCTACTGTAAAGAATCTGGTCCGTACATACAAAATCCTTGAAGTGATGAATCACCTAGGATTAAGCATGGTAAATGGTGGTAGAAGAAAGCATGTACACTGCAAATAGATATATGCACAGTTGTAGTGGTTGTGAAAAATTTGTAAAGGTCATAACCATGCCATATCACCATGTTGTCTGACTTTAATAAATGGATAGATAGGAGTGAGCGTTTCTGAGCATTGCAAATCGAATACACAAAACATAGTCATAGAAAACACCCAGATACTAGATAGGGAAACAGATATATAGAAACGCAAAATCAAAGAAGCCCTACTTATATAAGAACTCAAACCAAAATGAAACCAGTATGAATGAACACCTTTATACCTATATTCATTAATAACATAATATTATAAACCCCCTACAATCCCGTGCCCGTTAACACTCTCGTGCCAAAGGCATGAGCCAGGCAATTGTCATTTGCAACCTCTTTTCGTTAACCTGAAGATGATCTAGAAGGTCGAACCGTTGTTCTCTATTTTATTTTAATAAAAGTTTTAATACCCATACTAGTCGTCTTAAGATACCTTGATCTACCTTTGTTAACAGCCAACAGAGACACACGAAAGAAAAATTCCTGAATTTGAATGCATTTATTTAAAATAATGAGTTAACTACAAAACTGACTCGTTAATTTCATATTCACAATGTAAATGTTGTTTTTTGTAAATTGTTGCTTTTTTTACTGTTTGCTAATATACTGTTACGCATACGAAGTCATTCCACAAATTTTTAGGGACATAGTTCCACACTAGAAACTCTTTTTTTCAACATTTGTAACCAAACTCATACGTTTTCAAAAACAAAAGTCATATCATTGCAATTACACTATTCTTTGTTTTTTAACCATGTAATGTACCATAAAATAAAATAAAATAAAAATAGTTCATTACTAATATATCATATAAGCAAGCAATGTGATTGATTTGTAATATTTTCCTACTCTAATAACGGTTTAAATTTACATTCCCACATCCATAACTGTAGAAATGGTAACTAGATTATATTGTTGCTCAGTGACAAGAATGCCCTAACCGGATGACCTCAGTTTTCTCATGCGTAATAGTTATATTCAGTTGTAGATGCGGGCCCGGCATGGCCTAGCGCGTTAAGGCGTGCGCTTCGTAATCTGAGGGTCGCGGGTTCGCGCCAAATATGCTCGCCCTCCCAGCCGTGGGGGCGTTATAATGTTACGGTCAATCCCACTATTCGTTGGTAAAAGAGTAGCCCAAGAGTTGACGGTGGGTGGTGATGACTAGCTGCCTTCCCTCTAGTCTTACACTGCTAAATTAGGGACGGCTAGCACAGATAGCCCTCGAGTAGCTTTGTGCGAAATTCCAAAAAAACAAACAAAAAAGCTGTAGATGTCAGCATTTCACTAGTCTAAATCACACAGTTCTTTGCACTCATTTTCGCTTCAATAGTGACCTGTAGTAATTGAAACTCTCTGAGAGCTTATACAATTTTGAGAGATTTTCTTTTCAACATAAAATGTAGAATAACTTTAAAATTGAACAAAAAGAATTATTTTATCACGTGAACTAGCTATTTAATGATTTCAAGCAGCAAAAATAACGGGAAAGAATAGTAATCCCAAGAGTCAAGAAATAAAGCAACATAAGAAAAGTATAATGCAAGTTACAAACAGTATTTCAAGTCTAACTTGATGGGTAATTTCGATATCTAATTACAGCAAACTGATTTATTGATCTATAGAAAAGCTCTTTTCTCACAATTACTATATGAAAGCTATAGTATTAAGGCACGTAAATGGTGTTTGTACCACTTTAGAAATTATCTAAACGTTACATAAATAAATAATTATATCTGCATTGCTAGTAGTATCTGTTAACAGACAATTCTTGAATGGTATTTGCAGTTATGTCCGAATGTCAGCAGCGAGTAGTTACCGGGCCCATTGTACACAACACTAATAGAAGGCGTCACACGCATATTGACCTCCGGTATTAAAGGGGAAATGATGATGGTATCAGAGACGATAACGCCATAGTTCCATGTATTTTCACCAGAAGATACACTACTAAGAAGGTGTTGTTAGGCCGCCATGAAAGGAAGGCATAACATCAGAGAAAATTACATTACTGGATAGTAATAAATATAATTTTGTGATCATTAGTTATGAATTTTGGTTGAGTATCATACTGTTATACATCAAGCTATTGTAAAGGATGACACAGCTTTTCCTTATTTTAACAATATTTTAGTAGTTCTGCAATTGTTGCCTAACATATTTTTAAAGGGTATCCACTTTATCCTTAACTTGCAGCAGGAGGTCGAAATGTATACGTACTACTATCATGGTTTATTTTTTTTAGTAACAATACACGTTTCCATCCGAAATAAATTTAGATATAGCTATGTAGGTGTGTGTGTATATATATATATATATGGACATATACTAACTCACAGATATTTAATAATGTTGATTACTTTCCACACTTTTTTTTTTGTTATCAAGAATATAGCGAGTCAGTCATGAAAGCCTAGTAAAACAGCAGATATATGCCTTCCTTTATTCGTAAAACAGATTTTTAGTTTTGATCTGTCATTCAGAACTGGTAGGTAATTCTAATGTTATTACAACTACTAATTAACCTTCTTGTCCAACTGATATGATTTGTTCCTCTTTGGAAATTTCTGCACATTACATTTATCTTTGCCAACATAGAGACTGTTATGTTCTGTATATGTTGAGTTAGATGTTTTTCTTGTCATACAATGCAAATGTGGAGGCGATTTGTTAGTAAATTCGTCTTGAAGGTTATGTATTTTGTTTGACGCATTTACAGGGTTTCCTGTATCTGTTTAAGTAATTGTGTGAAATATTTTAAATGTTCTCGTATTTATGAAAAAGATACTTCATTGAAATTTGTTCACATTTTTATACCTTATGGAAATATAGTCTCTTCAGAAAAAGACGTTCTAGTTGAATTTTCGGTACTGAGATACCTCACTTAGATTATTGATTTTGTTGTCAAAGAACCTTCTAGCCTTGCAAGGTTTTGACTCTGTTACAACTGTTATAGTTAGCATCAACCACGAAACTCTGACTGGTGTTTGGTATACGTTTGCAAATGGTTCTGCATGCCGATGGTTGATATATTCTAAGTATCTTTGTGTGAATTAGATCTTTTAATCTCCCTTTATTTTGTACTTTGACACTGAAATCAAAACTGTAAGGTTTTTCAGTAGATAAATGTAATTAAAACTATTGTGTCTTTTTTTTCTCAAGACCGTATATTTAGCCACTGATTTTCGACTTCAGATAAAAGTAACCATGTAATATTTTTTATAGTAAATATTTTGTCTTAAAATCCAAGGTTTATGTTATTCACTGATCTGCATCATCATATGTACATTTGTAATAGGAGTGAGTTTTCAAATTTATTTATTTTATCACATGCTGATATCTCACGAATATTTGTTCCGTTTATGACATTTTCTGGTTTTATTAGCATGAAAGAGTAAGTGGTATAGAACCAACCGAAACAACTGAAAAATAACTACTTGAGAATAATCTAAAACTGGAAACCCAGTTCACCTGCCAAATTATATACCTGTTCACACTTGTCCAGTAGTGGCTGGATGATTGATACAAAATTACATTATTTCCTTAAAGTTCTGATTGTGATCCTACAGTTATCGGTGCTTTTAATGCGAGAGATTGAGGTATTTTTGTATTTTTTTATGTTATACACGAACTACTTGGCATGTTGACAATGTTTTGTGCGTTTCTCAATGAGTTTTATAAGTTTCTGAAATAGTTTTCTGCTGTAATTGTGTGATTCGCTGCTTGGTTCATGCTGAATTTTGACAGACAATAATGTGAGGAAGTAATCATGAGATAGAAGATCTTAAAATATAAATGACTTGGTACAAAACTTCCTAAAATGTCTGTTAGTATGTACTGATCTCTTGAGTAAGAAACTTTATAAACAAATTTTTCTCGCACGTTGAAATTTTATAACGGAAAATATTAATCAATTCTGATTAAAGCATGCTACCTAGCAAGATCCAAATTTTAAAAACTACAGGAAGAAATGTTGTGTAATTTTTATTGCTAAAGTATTGAAATTGTATAATCTTGTTTTGTAACTTCAAATATTAATCGATGGTGTAGCAGTTTATCAAATGCACTTCAAAAATGCTTTACAGTATTTTGTGATATAAAAATTTTGTTCAGTAAATTGTAATAAGAAACCTTATGTAATATTTAAAATTACAATTTATAGCATAAGTTGTTGTTTTGAATTAAGCACAAAGCTATACAATTGACTATCTGTGCTCTACTCACCATGGGTATCAAAACCCGGTTTTTAGCGTTGTAAGTCCGCAGACATACCGCAGAGCCACTGGGTAATAGCCTAAAACTACCGCATTTCAATTTTCAAAGAAATTATTGTGTAACCGTACATATTTTCATTTAGCTCGTAAACTACTGTTAAATGTTCTTAAATAAATATAAATAATATGCACGGTTCTCCTATAAATAAGCAATCAAGTCTATAAAAATAAAGAAATGAATAGTTATATGTTATAGTCTAATAATATTGTGTATTAGCTTGCTTGTATCATTATTTTACAATCTATTATCAAGTTGAGCGGCACTTTATACGACACGAGGGCTAAATAGCCAAGTCAGAGACTTTTAAGGCTCAGGTTTAAGCATCTCTAATTTAAAACTATTAACCAAAGAAAGGGTCCAAGAATTGTATACCTTTCCCATAAAAGAAATCTTGTTTGGCACTTTTTAGATGTGAGTGTGTGGTAACTGACCTTCTCACCTTCATCATAAAATAGTTACTAACAACATTTTCACAAACAATCTAACACTGGCATAAATATTTTTTTCAGATAAACAAAGGTCTTTGTAACATAAATAGAAGATATGAGATAACATGCCCCTGCTCCACTTCCTTTCCTAATGAATCCCCCCAGTGGCACGTCTGCGGACTTATACACGAAAAACCGGGTTTCAATACTCGTGGTGGGCAGAGCACAGACAGCCCATTGTGTAGCTTTGCGCTTAATTCAAAACACACATACACACCTTTCCTAATTAGCATTGTGTCTACAGGATACTTTTGATAAAATTGCTTCAAACTTCCATATATTCAGAATGGTGGTAGCTTTCGACATCCTTGAAAAAGCGCCTCTTAGCTTCTTTCCGGTGTTTCAGATCACTTTCTCATCCATCTTCTTGAAATGTCACATTGTAACAATGTTTTCTAAACCTTGGTATGAAAAGTATATAATATATAACATATTTTGTTTTATTATACTATTTCAAATTATGTGAATTAAATCATTGAGTTTGAAATTATTCGTGTGAAATATTTCCAGTTTAGGAAAGATAGACTCACGTGTGATATACTAAAGGCGATCCACTTGTGTCACAGTTTCCAAGTTTTTCACTTGCATCCTTACGCGGTGAGAGTAATATCAGAGCTTCCTCTGCAGCTGTAGGTTATAAGCTTATTGAAAAAATAAGATGCTGTGGAAAACTTAGCTGCATCGTATATAGAAGATGCTGTTTCATAAAAATATAATGAAAATGAAAAACATAATTGACAATAACACCCCTACTGTTGAAATGGCATTTTCGGTGACGAAGATTCGAATTCGCGACCCTCAAGTTGCAAGTCGAGCATCCTAACCACCAGGTCAGCCACTTGAAATAGTTAAATAATTTACACAGTTGAAAAAACGAGGGAACTGAGCTAGAATGAAGTTTGACCCATAGGAAAGCAAGATATTGTTATTGATATTTCCTCCATGTGTAGTGAAACCAGTTCCTGCTAGCTTATCGTGGGAAGAATATGGAGTTATAATATTAGGTTAAAAATTGGTTAACGACAACTGAAAAGATGAGCCTTTCTGGATAATAAAAACTTTGGTGTTGCCAGTTTGGGCTAATTCCAAGGTTTGTTTGGCTCCTAACTGTACACATTTCCCAAAGTGATAACTGTGTTGACAATATCCAACACTGTCATAATCGACCAAGTGCAGACAAAATCATCCATCACCACCAAATAGAGATCACTATCAACTCCAAACACCTTAAGGTAACCATGTTAAACTTACTGCTAGGCCTAGTTGCAAGATTGGCAGAAACAAGACCAGTAATGAGACTACAGATAGGAAGCAGAGTTATGTCAGAAAAGTGAGTAATTATTCAAATAAAAGAACTTGCAGATAACCAAGGACAACATGTGGCATATAATGCATGGAGACTGCAAGTCAAACTTGACATATGGAGGATACATCATCTAACATGAGAAAGAGACTACTAGTTGTTTGAAAGGTAAATATTCTATTGAATTGCAATTCCCTTTTTGTAAATCTATTTAAATTACCTTAGTTGTAAAGTACGTACATATGTATATATACATGTCTAAAAATGACAGTATAATTTTTAGTTTTTTTACTGAACTTCTCATGAAATTTTATTTCCATAACTTTTGTTGTTATTGTTTTCTTTATTATTGTAGAGTGAGTAATATTTGTTTATTAACCCTAAGACTGCTACCTTATGTTTATACTGTTCACAACACTATGGTGAACATATTGTACCATATCAAGAAATGTTATGGTTTTTACCTGTTAGACAGTTTGTGCAAAGAAATGTGAATGAAGGTGCAAAGGTTGGATCCCAATACTAACTACTGAGTTTCATTTTAATGTTTTCTTATTTTGTGTCTTTGCAACTAGCACGTTTTTATTCATTCCTTAACTAACAAATCCATTGATTCCTAAGCACTTTGGTGCATAAAAGTTTCAACAAATATGTTTAAAAAGTCTACAGAGTCTACATGTAATATGTTTGAGAGCATACAACGTTAATTATTGGGTTTTACTCCTCTGCAGTGGGCAGGTAGTTTATTGTGCAATTGTTTTTTTACAAGACACAAAGAAATCATATATAGGTAAAATAATTATACTCTTAATGTAAGATTTAAGTGAGAAATGCACTTGACTTTCATAAAACTAGTTTATGGATGATTTTGCTTCTTATTAATCTAGTAAAATTTAACATTTGAATTTTATTCTGAATATTTAACATTTTGTTTCTGGATTACAGATGCACTCTAAACACATGCTTGTTAGTATAAAAATCTTATTTACACATTTTTCTTTTTCTGAAAAATCTGAATTCTCTGCAACACTTTAGAATCATTCATGACATGATATTACAGCTGTTATTTGTATATTATCCCGAGTTTTGTATATAACTAAATTTTATGATACCAATGATTTTTATGTTATTTCTAGCTTACAGGAATAATGGCATGAAGGTACACTGCTACATGTAATAAGAGGTTTCAAAGAATTAGTTGGGTGGGATGCTAATTTCAAACAAAGTTATAGATGAGAACAAACAATAGTAAACACTTTGTAATACATCTTAGAATATCAAACAGTAAACATGAAATAATACCACCTTAGCTTACCCTGTGCTTCAGCTAAGGTGGTATTATTTCATGTTTACTGTTTGATATTCTAAGATGTATTACAAAATTAGAAGCTTCAAATGGTAATTTATCACATTTATTATAATAAAATCTGCAATACCAGTAGTGTCATCCTTATGCCAGAATAGCACTGTTAGGGGTATCCTTTCACTTTAAAAAAATATATAATACTTTATTACTTTTATTACTACAGAAAATAAGAAAAAAACAAATACATAATTTGTTGATACTTTTATCAATATTTTCCTTTTATGTGTAAAATCAGTTAATTTGGCATTTAAAGAAAATTCAAGTTTTTAGTTATTATTTTTCAACATTTTTTACATTTCTATAATTAAATCTTGAGTTTAGACAAAATGAGTTTAATTATGTAATACAGAATTAAAGTTTTGTTGTTTCAACATTAAAACTGTTGAATATCTCAAAGATAATAACATGTAATTTCTTAATATTTTATTTGATTTCTTTATATTACAGTACAAATGTTATTTCATTTCTAGCATTAGCAAAATGTTTAATAGTATTAAAAATTATAACATTCTTCTTATAGTAAAGTGTTCATATTATTTTGATTCATCACATTGGTTTCTAAAATGAGTTCACAGTCCTTTAGTACTATTTTATCATCTTAAAAGCAATATCATCATAGAGAAATATGTGTAATCCCTTTTGCTTGTGATATTTTTATGACATTAGAATTGCAAATTATGCACCATTCAAGTTTTGTTTTTGCCAGCAAGTGTATCAAAACTTAAGGACTGGTCAGCTTAATCTCCCAAGAAATAGCTTTATTTCACATTTTCTAGCATAATTGCTATGCCTTGTCCCCCACCAATGCATGCTGATCCAATGGCATATTTACCTCCACGACGCCTAGAGAAATATAAAAGAAACATTAAATACAAATAATGCTACAAATCTAAAACTTTCAAAAATGGCTCAAAAAAGTTAAATCATACTAAGAAATGATAGCTGTAAAAATGAACAGTAAAATTTCAATATCTTCTGTTCTAATACGATTTAGGTGACTTTCTCAAACTAATGTTTATTAAAGTTACAACATAAAAATCCATACATACAAGACAAATAATTTAAACAATAAATTAGTTTAGTGAAAGATGTAAAACAATACCAATTCAACAATGTTAAAAGAGTTTCAGACTTTCAGATTTTTAAATAGTTTGACATGGGAAAGTCTGACAGTCTCCCATTATTAGTTTTTTTGCTATGTTACAAGCCTAAAACAATGCCTATCTTAGCATATGTTTAATTAGTAATTGTTCTGTGTAGTTTAATATACACACACAAACATTTTTGTTTCTTTTGAAACAATTATGAAAATGCAGATCAGCAACTACCACAGTTGATTGTCATGGTGGAATGGAAATTTCAGAACAACATATTGACAATGTTTGACATTTCTTAGGTAGTACAATGCCACAATAAATTGGTCACTTTTGGGAAAGGTTATTGTAACATCCTTTACTGAAGTGAAATATTCATATAATCAAATCATAAAGATGTTTTCAGAAAAGATGAGGATATCCCTTCAGTTAATTTCATTGGAAAACAAAGATCTAAGTCAACTCAGGGCACCAAGACCATTTCAAAATAGAAGTGTAACAAGTCTTACCTCAGCCAGTGTTGCATTTTACAACAGATGAGAATCCACAAACATAAAGTCCATCAGTAAATATTTATCATACCTGAATACATAAATGTGTATATGCATGCAACACACACACACACACACACACACACACACACTAATAAAACAAAAAATGCACAGACATAAGTAGGAAAAAATTTACAATGACATGCACTTTTACTCTTGACCATAATATACTACCATCTATGGAATAATACAACCAACACAAAGTAAAATGTATAATTCGACATACTCTACATTTTTGGAAGGATAAAACAGTAAGTAAACAATGATATAACCTGTAATTTTTTCAAATGAAAATAACAATTAGATCAAATGACATTTTCTTGTGTTATGAACACTTGCATCTTCCCTGGTGTTCTTTCTTTCTATAATTCATTCTCCTTTGTTTCTCCTTTTGTTAAATTTCACTGTTGTGCTTTTTTGCTTCTTTATTTCTCCATGTTTCACTGCTTAGAAAATAAAATTTGTATATCTACAGTTACTTTCATTAAGAAATTCAGCCACATTTATTCCAACTGAGCATGCTGTTTGTAAGTATGGATAAATGAGGACAGTTATCGCATGGATTATTCACCTGCATGTAAAATCCCTGACCAAAGCCAATATATGAATATTGTTACAACTAGAAATGATACACAGGATATTAATCCATGAAAGAAGTTCCAAGCAGCTGAAACCATACAAGAATGGAATTAAGGTCATAAGAAGAAAAAGAAGGTGCATTTCAGTTAAATCAGTGACTGCAAAGAACACAAATGGTTCTCATGTTAATTCAAAGATGAGTATTTCCCATGACTTACCACCTATGATTTCAATCAAATTTCTCTCATAAGTGGAATTTCATTTCATAGCTTGAGAAGTAAAAACTGCTAAATTCTTTCAGCTATTGATCTCGTATTGCACAAGCTATTCTATCTGCTTGTTCAACCTAATTCAGGTGGTTTTAAAATGTTGATGCAAAGTCCAGGCCTTTTTTGGTACTCAAAAACAAACATTACAAGCAAATTCCTCTTGCACACAGAATTATGTGGAAGACATGGAACAAACTGTGCTCAGCCAAGGACCCAGGATCAAGCCACTCTCTCTTTGGAATAACAGGGAGATAATGGACCATTCTCCATTAATAATGTACTGAACCAATAGTGTTAAAAAAAAAAGGGCCATGTTCATACCAACCAGAAAAATCATATGTCAAATCTGAACTAGTTCTACAAGTCAGTTCCTACATAGGCCAGCATCTCTCCTACCAATGTCTGGGAGAAAAATGCAGGAACCCACGAAAAAGACCTTCAATATTGCCTTCCTCTCCAAGAGTGGAAGAAATTCACTCTAACAATGTGGAAGAAAATCCTTTATTCCATTACCCCCTTGACTGGAACTGGGTGAGTTAAGAACCTCTTGGCTCCACTAGTAGAATATCGAAGATAATGCATACTGAAGAGCTCTGAGGAAGAGTGCAACAAGTGAACAAAGTTTCCTAAATTTCTTAGAGAAAACTGATCCTGATTTATTCAATCCAACAATCATTGGGAGGAAAAGGATCCCCCAAGCTTTACTCACAACAGTCCATGAATGGCAGTCCAGAATAGTACAATAGCATGGTCAGCGTCTAAGTGATCTTATGTAAGAACTCATTTCTACAGAGCCTGTTGTGACCTAAATAAAATATATTGAATTAGCAGTTAATGGTGCGTAACTGGTTTGATAAAACCACACCTGCCTGGACAACACTTGCCACACATTGGGGTCCTGTAAAAACAAGGTAAGGAACCCTGACAGGTAAAGAAGAGACAAGCATAGCAATTAAAATACTCATTCCTCTTTATAATCTAGCAAAAGCAACTAACCCTTTTATGGCAGGTCAAAGGTCATCCCATTACATTTGTTGACTTGCATTCAAAATTTTATTGAACTACTATTTTATAAATTTACGTCAATAAGTTTGGAATCAAACTGTAGATTATAATTCAAACTTTAATATTATGTCTGAGTTAATTTCTTGACTTAGAAGTACATATTAAAATAACACACCTAAACATAGATTTTAATAGTCACATGGTATGTTGAATGCAGCACTGTTTAATATCAGATGTTTGACATCAAAATACAAAGTCTATAGTTTTTTACAAATTAGGAACTCAAAGTACTAATATTTGCAAGCGAGAATATACAATAAGAACCTCATATATTTTTATTTTGCTGAAATATAGCTTATGTACTGAATTATACACGGTGGCCCCATTCAACTCTTTACCCCTTTTGAAATTGCCCCTATGCACTCTTATTACAATATATCACATCTGAATAACCAATCTACAGCTTAGAATGTCTCCTTAATGGTTTTCTCAGCCATTTTAATCTGTGAGAAGGTTACCACATTCTTTCAAACCAAGAATTCATGAAAGTAGGTTGTGTCTTTAGTTTACTTGAAGTTTCATATTTTTTAAAATCTAAATACATTTTAGTTACTAAGCTTAATAAATTATAGCGAAATTCTATCGTATCAGTATAGTTATTCAACTGTATATATATGGTAATAGCTGTATATTTCATATACATATATAAAACCAAAAAAAGAATTTGATATCCTCCACATGTGAAATTTTCATAGGCTTAGCAACCTATGTACAGCAACAACCGAGTACAAAGGTCATAGCAAGAACAGATAATTGCTTGCTTTGCTCCTTTATTATTGTTCTATATTCTAACAAAAACAAGTTCAATAATTTATTTTGAAATAGTATTAATCTGTGTGTGTGTGTGTGTGTGTATATTATAACCATAAAATTTTCAAGCCATACACCAAAACACATTAATATGAAATAAAATATGCTACATATTAAAAAAAAAAGGATCCTAAGGTACAAGTACAATATAAGATTATAAAATTAATAAAGAAATTTTAGATAAAATTATTATTCTGTCATAAATGCAAAAATGTATTAAATATATATATAAAGAAATTCTACTAAAATTACTTTTAGTTAAAAATAAGGTCATCTAAGAACTTGGTGCTACTTTATGTGGATGTACACCTTAAGCTGCATATAAAAGCACAACAGTCACAGTAAACTGTCACTATACTAATGACATGTTAATTAGTGTCTCTCTACCATACTGGGGGCAGGAATGCTAACTTCAAGAGATGAGTTTATCTATCTTACTTACCCCCAAATGGTAGTACCTTATTTTCATTTTTTATTTTTCATCTTTTTCTTATTCTTATTTTAACTTTGGAAAGCAGTCATCTTCCCACAACTGTCTGCAGGCAGTGAAGGGTGATTTAGATGTGGGACATTGTGGACTTTAGCACCCACATGTCGATCTCCTAATTTCTAATTTTTTTATGTGAGACTAGCAAATTGAATGTTAAGACTGATAGATGGTGTATCCCCACTGCAGTGTTGGTCCTACTTAAGCACACACCTCCAAAACCTATGATACCTTTTATAATCCCACGTTGTAGCTTGTACCCTAGAATCCTTTTTTAAAAATATGCACAGTAATTAATCAGAGGTTGGGATTTACTGTTTTTAACTCAGTCCTTCCTCACAATTTTGTTTATTAATTTAAGTTCATTTAGATATAATTATTTAATTTCACTAAAATGTGTGTATGTATATATTTAAATAATGTATAATAATTAATATGTGACTGTATATTACCAAATACTAGTCCACTGACACACAGCCAAGACAGGGAAAACTAAAGGTTAGTTTCTATATTACGGGATACATAAAACAAGTGTACATGCACCACATTAAAGTAAGTTTTGTAATGTTAGCTAGGCATGAATGGAAGGTCGATATAATAAAAATAATAAATATATAGCGTTACAAGACTTAAGCTACTTGGACTAAAAATTTATATGTCTGTGTTATAATACGTAGTAATTATAGTGTGAAAAAAAATTATTTATTTCCTAATTTTTTTATAATAGCTACGAGGTTGGTCAAGTGACAGACCCACATAGTTAGAGTACAGATAATAAAAGAATATTAAGTCTTACTGAAAACAAACATTTAAAATGTATTTAGGAGGTTTTACAGATTATGCAAATAATATGAGATTTTTTTGGCATGAAGAATAGTTTTCTTAATCATAACATAAAACTACTTTGAACTCAAGACTAGTAACAAAAGATTATTTTCACAAACAAATCTTTAGTAAATATATGTCATTAAAACCTCTTGATTTTTTGTGTACAAGTAACTTGTAATCTTTACTAAAAGTATAGTAAATTTTGCAACGATACACTTGCTGTATCAAAACTTACAGTGCAAATACTTAACTTATGCAACTATGTAGACAAACTCGTGTATATTATACACGACTGTTGTGAAAGGGTTAAGATAGCTACAGGGGGTAGTTGAAAACTCTCAGAAGATACTGCTAGATCATACATGTAATGCGAGATAAAGGTATTGAGAGAGGTGCACATATCAGTCTGCACAATGTCCTCCCAGTGGAGAATTCAACCAGGCTGTTAAGGATATAAAATGTGAGGAATCTGATCAGAAATATATCACAGCAAATTCTTCTCCTTCAAAAATACCCCAGAATAAACAATATGGATTAATTCCATACTCACCTTATCAATGTAACCAGGGGTAAATCCTGGAAGACTGAATGATCCCAATGACTAAAAGTTGTTGTCTAACACCTCTAAAGCATTATTGTGGACAATAAAATCCTCATTATTCTCACTGGACATAATAATAACTAAAATCTGATTGGTCACTGAAATAAGAAATTGTGATCAGATGAATCATTGGTTGACAATGCCCCAAGTAAGAAGAACCAGTCTGAGGACAATAGATAGAATGATACTGTCCTGTGGATAACCAGTGCAAACCACTAAAACTGGTATGTATAAAGGTCAGCAGCAACAGCAATGAAAAACACATCTTTAGATAAAGGTGATACATAGAACACAAGCCTAAGGTCACAAATGGGTACTGAGAAAAAACATGTAATGCAACCTTAATATACCAGTTAGGTAACTGTAATGGTTGTTTAGAGTAGAAGACCCAAAGTGACTTAATGAATCTAGTAAGTATTAGAAACTCAAATAATTTTAGTTTCAAGTATCAAATGGCAATCAATAAAGCTAACTTATAGAGGGCAAAACCCTCATGAAATTTCCAGGTAAAATAGGAATTATGGTTGTCACTTATGACTGAAGTGGGTTTAAACTCCTCTCAATAAACCATTGCCAATATCTGTACTATTTTCACTGATAAATGTTCTTCACAGGAATAAGCAAAGACTAAGACAGATACATTAAACTTTGATGCCATGTGAAGAACTCCATAAAATTCATGCCTAAACCTTAAGCTTCATGATAGCCAGATGTAACTTGTCAAATATTCACTGCCTCCACAGTGGTGACCAAAGAGGAAATGGAAGAGGTGGGAACTCTTGAAGGTGCCATAAAAGCAGAAACCAAGATGTGGCTGCCAATTCAGTGCAATCAACAGGACCTAATAATCAGTTGGAACAAATTATAGTTAATACCTTGAGTAACATATGAGTTGGAGGAGAGGCCTAGAATTGTAATCCTGTCCCATCCTGATGGAATGCACCCATTCCTAAAGTCCAAAGGTGAGGTAATAGAGACCAAATTGGTTGTTCCAACTAGTGGCCAATCCACCAATCAGTGTTTCAAAATGAGAGCCAATCCAACAGAAACTTGTAATGCAGCATACATAATACTGGGAAACAACTGACCTGTCACCTCAGCTATCACCCATAAAACATGGCAAGCTATTATGGTGATATGATAGGAGTGATCCCAAGAAAGTAGATCCAAGGTTTGAATACAAGGATCCCTGGACCAAATGCCTCCTTTACAGGAAATGCAAGAGACACCACATTGGTATTATCACAGTGAAGCCTGATGATTTTCCCTTTAATAAACCCAGAACATGACGCACTGCCTTTTGAAGAGCAAGAAGTACTAAAACATTGTTTAGGAAATCTTGTCTGTACATATGCCTTGCAATTTCTGATTGTTTAGATATGCACCCCATTCCTGAAGAGATGAATCACTGGGCAAGGTAGTGGCAGAGGAATACATATCTTTGTAGTATCCTGATTTAACAACACCCTGAAATTAATGAATAATCTTAAATAAGAAAATTACACAATACAGTTAATCAACATTTATGGACCCTTGGTCACATAAAGACCACTGAAAAAATATCTTGTGTACTCATAATAAAGCATAAAGGATTCAAGTGACGTATCTACATTCCCAAAAAAGAAAGAACCATGTGTGAGTGGAAAAAGGAGAGATGAGTAAAAGTCAGACTGAGATACAAGATAAAAAAAAACAAAAACATATTGAGAGCATACCGAGTTGGAACAAGAATATATGTCTCAGCTCTGAGAATGAAGCCTACCTTAGCTTCTCTGAAAGTAGTATCTGGATTTGATGTTCTGACAATTAGTGACATGGTGCAAGCAGTAACCAGTCATCCATTGAATAGTGTGTACAGGGTTAGGGAATTAAGGTACTAATTTGAAGGTAAAAACCCTAAGCTCCAATACCTGACCCTTGTGCACAAAAAATCCCAATAGCAGTAAGATGCATCCATTGTGACAAAATACAGATAGAAATTAACTATAATGAACTTAAACATCTACAATCCTACCATAAAATGCTAACTCAGATTAAGGAATGAATCACTTATAAACCTTGAAGAATCTAGCAATATAGACTAGAAAGATTGATGACTGATATATCTTATTTTAGGCCAAACACCAAACAGGAATAAAACCCTAAAAGAACTAGCATCACTTTCTTTCTACCTTTCCCCCAATATCAATAAACCTGTAAAACAAGCTGCAGAAAAACCAAAAATAACGAACATTTATTAAGCCTACTCAAGATATTTAATGCAATTAAATGTGGAAGTAGAACTACTGATAGACCTAAAAAAAAAAGTAAAAACCTAATTGAACTATACATAACAATATCAGTAAGCACTAAAAAAAATACTTAACTGAACAATAAGTATGTACAATATTGGGATAAGTTTGTGTGGGCCCTGGCTCAAGAGCTAAACACAAACCAAGTGAATAAGGAGAAAAACAATATAATAAAATTAAGGATAGATATACAAGATGAATTACAGGTAATCCCAAAATAGCAAAGGTCATGGTAAGCCTAAACAAATGTAATAGTATAAAATACAAATAAGACTAATGGCTAACCTAAACTTAACTGAGTATAAACCAATATAATGAAACTTATGTTACAGAATTCAAAAAATGACAGGTAATAATAACAATAAAAGTTTTCAAAAACCATAAAAATAACCATACCCACGTGGTTAAGGACAAAAGTGCAGTGTAAATGTAATAAGCAGTCTAACATTTTATAAATATTAAAAATATTTCATGTTCATTGATTTAACATTTAAAACAGAAACATGTTGCATACAAGTTTTCAGCCTCAAATTTATGTCATTCAATATCAGTTTTAATAACAACAATAAACGACCTTACAACACCATATTTGTTATTGATTTTTAACTGGACACACAATATTTCACTTTTCAGCTTCTTCAGAAACACTCTACAAATATAATGTTAAGTTCAGTTATCAATGTTTTAAAAATGTTTTTTCATACACCATCATGCACCACAGAAACTAAATAATCAGTGTTGGTTTTCTTATCTTACTTAAGAAATCCTTTTTTTCCTTTTGCAAATTAATTTTATGTATTATTATTATTATTTATTATTTCAATGATTTTTTTAAGAAAGTGAAATGGCTAAAATTTAAAATCTGCTACTGAAGTATTGCACTTTAATAAAGCTGGATGAACTTTCCTTCTACTAATTAGCTTATTACACATTCAGAGCTCAGCAATTTACTGACTTGTCTTGTGATAGGTATCTCGCTGTTCAGGTGAGTGAAAAAGTTGAAAGAGTGTAATATAAAATAAAAGAGAAATAAAAATATTTGAGATTGTCAATATTTTAAATTATCAGAGTAAAAATATTTTAATGAAAACATATTAGTTTTCCAGCACTGCTTCAGAACTCTTCACAATATTCCCATTTTCCTAGGAAACCTCCCTACACCTATAAATTAAATTACGGTTTTACAGTATTCTTACAAATCTTGTTCTGAGTACAACTGTTGAAAAGCAATGTGAAAGTAAACCTGTCACTTAGCATTCCATTTTATACCAGACCATATCTTAGTAATAGGCATCAAAATTTCTTGGTGTTTCACACTAAGGATGGAATATTTAACAAATATATAAAACAACTCATAAATAATAAGAGACTCAAGTATTTCACAAACAGAAGACTAAAAGTTCCAAGTGGCTTAACAAACACAAGTAATGCTCAATATACTTCTTTTTACTATTTTATATGTCCAGCAGCTTGAAATGGTATAATTACAGTTAAAATGAAATTCATAAAAAAAATTCAAATAAAGCTAAAATACATTTGAAAGGAAAACTGAACTTATGATATAATTTCTCACAACAACACAGATGATATGTACAAGAAAGAATAAAGACTACAACAGAATAGCAGAGCTTTACCTTCTGAAAGTAAAATTAATCCTAGAAAATTCCAAAACTGATCTCACAATTCACACTCATTAATTGCAACTAAGATTGCAGAAATACAAAATATATTCTTCCATCGTTCAGTTGCAAAATAACCTTATATTCAAAATAATGTTGATTACAACTGTCTCACAAAACAGCAGATAATGTTCTTTACCAAATGACATCATAACGATTAATGTGTAATGCTATGTTAACCTATGATTTATGCCAATTTACCGAGTTCTCATCAGCAGACCTATGAAAACTTTTTTTACTTGCTATATTAAAGATAGTTAATGTAAGAAAGTGGAATGAAGGATTTCTGTATATTATGCACCCACAGATTCAATGTCCTACCTCAGCTCATGAACAAGATTTGTGGTTATTCTTGCTCCTGATGCTCCAACAGGATGACCCAATGCAATTGCTCCTCCATTGACATTTGTTTTGGATGGGTCTAAACCAAGTTCTTTTTCCACTGCTAAAGCCTGAGGGGCAAATGCCTCATTCACCTATAAATATTTATTGAATAGCAGTAGAAACATCAATAAAGTAATATGAGCTCTTAAAAATACTGTTTACTGAGAAAGTCTGCTGCACTTGGTTTGTAAAACATGCATTATCTTTCATTTGTGAACAGATAATAAAACACACTTTAAATTTTTAATTACTATTAGCCTTAAAAACTTAGCTACAATTTGTTTTCCTGATTGATCACTTCAAGATTTTAAAACATCTAAATCCAAGACAACTATTATTGCAGAACTGTTATCACACTAATTATGCATTAGACCCTACTAATCTATTTCAATGTGAAACATTGAACAATGTAGGTGCACAAGAGTGTGAAAAGTATATGTAACTGAGGGAATATTAATATTACTTACAGACTTATCAAAATTCCAGCACTCCTAAGAAACCCACCTACAAAAACGTATTTCTTTAAATAAAAAAAAAATGTATGTATTTTACTGCTCAAAAACGTACGATGCTGCTTTGTATTTTCAGCAACTTTCAAATTATGATGCTGTAGTAGAAGTTTTCACCTCAAAAAGATCCACATCTTCCATCTTCACATCTGTTTGGTCACATAGTTTTTGTATTGCAGGAACTGGGCCAATCCCCATAATAGTGGGATCACATCCTATAACAGAAGTACAGTTGAAAATTCAACACAAAACTATACTTGAACAGCATTTGAAAATCATAACAAAGGCCTGCAATGGTTTCATTGTCTTGACATTTTTACATGTTCCACAGTAATTTCTGTATGCTAAATTCAAAAATATCCATTTTTTCTCCATCACATAGTTTTTTACAAAAACATCACATATACTATTATATAAGTGAATCATTTTCACTGAAATTGGATTGCATTTTCTTGGGATTAAAACATCAACTACTGCAATTGAAATGTGATAGGCTAATATATCATTTTAGAATCCACCACTAGTATATAAATGATTAAAAGGTTGTATGACGTGTCATTTCCAGATTTGGTGAAATATTTGAGCCTTCCAATGGATTTTTTAGATATTGGGGTCCAGACTTCGGACTAAGATCTTACTTTTTCTAAGAACATCATTTTATTGGTACAAAAATCATAAGAAAGAATTTATACTATATTTTCTCTGGAAGATTCACTGGTTTATTGCAACAATATTGCTGAATTAACACATTGGTTCCCAAGCCTATTTTGCCAATATTGTCCAAGATCCCACTAGTCATACTTTTTTTTGGGGAGAGTATATATGTAGCTGTTGTTTCCAAAAAGTGGCCCTTTAAAATGAAAACAGAGTATGACTTACCGATGGATCTTACGGGAAGACTATCATGACCCACCGTAGGTCCTGTGGGAGCCAACATGTTAATACCAATCCTAGAAACTGCAATCTATAAACCAAGTGAGTAGCAACTGTACACTGACTCCTCCAAAAGAAGTTGAAAAGGTGTTCTCCTTCACGATGGTAATATATATGCATCTATTCCTGTTGTTCTTTCTGTTTACATGAAGAAAACATGAAAATCTCATACTTCTTAGTAAGGCCAAATATAAAGAACACTGGTGGCTACTTTTTGAAGACTTACGAGTCCTTCACATGTTGTTGGATCAACAATCTGGTTATATAAAGTTTCCATGATTTTTATGCAAATGAGACAGAAGAGTCAAAAATCAGCACTGGATAAAGAAGCAATGGTCATGCAGAATAATAATATTTAAATACTGAGTTGTAATTTGATCTGAGTTTTTTTTTCTCAGTTTGTAAAAAGTCCTTATGTGATAGAGAAAAATGAATATTATTTTCAAAATCTGCATAGCTGAATTATGAAAAATCCATTATTAAAACCAAAACTATTCTGAAGTTTAAATTTGTGGGCCTGTGAAATCTGATATTTCTAAACAAACAATTACAAAAAGTATGTCAGTTAGCTTTTACCTTCATGAAGTAAAGTACACAATCTCAAGGTCTCTATGGTAAGATTATCTTAACAGATTAATAGTCTTTTTACTATTCAAGCAAAAAAACAGTGTACACAACAACCTAAAAAAGATTTTCTGTTAATCTACAAAATGTTGTCTGTAATATTACAACATGAAGTCTTTCTAGAAAAGAAAAAAAGAGAAAATAATTTAAGATTTTTTTAGTGCTTACAAGGTTAGTCAAACTGACAAACCTTGTATAGAGTAAGTGTAGAGAAAATGACAGGCAAAATATAGTTTTACTGAAAAAATTATCATATTTATTTATGTTTTAGAGATTACACAAATGGGATTTTAAATTTTTCAGATGAAGAAAAGTATTTTTAATCTTAACATAAAAATTGCTTGAGGATATTTTTAAGAAAATACTTTATTAAAAATTCCTAATTTTTATCCATCAATGGATTTTAATAATTACTGAAAGCCTGCAAAGTTTTGTAAAGATACCAAAAACATATCAGAAGTTATAGTACAGAAACTATACAGGTCAACTAAGCCTGTAAGAAGAAAGTCTACAAATTTGTTGTAATACTACTAACTGATTTGATTTAAAATGTGCTAAAAGTACTGCAATGTATTTAATTAACACTTCCATCTATTCAAAGAAAGTAAATGTCTCATACAATCATAAATTTCTAACACTCACCAACAACACTGTAACCAACTATTCTTGCCAAAGGCTTCAA
Organism: Tachypleus tridentatus; assembly: GCF_004210375.1. Taxonomy (NCBI): domain Eukaryota; kingdom Metazoa; phylum Arthropoda; class Merostomata; order Xiphosura; family Limulidae; genus Tachypleus; species Tachypleus tridentatus. The sequence goes on along the minus strand of NC_134826.1, from coordinate 30,617,727 downwards.
TTTATGCTTTTCAATGGCATCTTCACTGGCTAGTATTAAACTTGATGCTCCATCTGAAATTCCCTGTATAAAAAAAAACAAAAAAGGAAGTAAAATAGCTTTTAGTAACTTTACCTCACAATATACTTTTATATTTTTTGAAGTTTTCATCCTCATAATTTTAAAAAAATAAAATAAGAAATTCAATGTTGTAAGGTATTATTCATACTGATCTTTCTTCAACTTCATTTTAACTGATATTACAATTTCATGTGTCAGGTGAAAACATATTATAAATTAAAAAATTCCAAAGATGTACCTTTAACAAGTTAATCTGCTTCAACACAGTTTACATCTTAGAAAGTAGCAGTTAGCAGAAAAATAAGAAACTACTTATGCTGAGAATAGAATGTTCTCTGTTACATCTTATAATGTTCAGTGTAGCCTTAAGAGACAATTTCACATAGCACTTCACTAATTACTAAATACAAGGCAATCCTCTAAGTTTTCAAATGTTTGAAAGAAGATAAATAAAAGTTCTCTAAATGAACACGCAACCCAAAAATAAGACAAACACGAGATCAGCATGGTTCTTCATACTAACATAAAAATAACCAAATACTTCAATTCAAAGTTTATCTCTATTTGGAAATTCTATCTTATATAAAAAACAATACTTATAATGATAAATTTTATAGTCCAAGTGTGTGTGGGTGTGTATATTTCTGTTTCTTGACCATTTGTTGCCAGAAAAGTTTAACACACATATTTAACCATCAGTCTACATGGTGCTAAATGAATACAAATCTAGACCAAAGTTCAACTCCTACTCCTAAAGATAGTAATGAAGAACACAAACATTTTAGGGCTGGTTCCTGTTTTAATGGATAATTTATTGTAAACTCTTTTAGCACTGTACTTCAACTAACTGTATATATGTATAAATACTTCTTCAATCCTTGATCTGTGGTTTTTGGGCAAGTTTAATACACGTATTTCACCAATAGCTCAGGTTTATAAAAAATATTTTTGTTCCTTGACTGCTTGTTGTTCGACGAGCCAAGTGCACACTTCAATATTAGCTTGAATGCATAAAGCTTAAAATGTTGGACAAAAAATGTTATTTATTACTAACAAACTCTCTCAGTTACATCATTAACAAAAGAATGCTAGGATGGTCATCAGTATACAAGTGAACTGCAATTTAAAACCATTAATTCACCAGTTTAACTGCAGAGCACAAATTCCATTTTACAGTTCATCTTCTGTATTAGAAACCTTTACATCATTAATGAAAAAGCAAGTGACATAAACATAACTTAATTATCTTTAAATGTATACAATTAATCAAACACTACACAAATTATACACTCAAAAGTAAGCCAACTAATCAATCAGGATTAACCATTACTGCAAAATTTTCTCTTTAATCCTGTACCATGTAACTGGATATACAATTAATGCTTTACAGGTCTACTTTGGTAAAATTGACTAAATCAAGAGATATACTTCAATTAAATCACATTTTATTATTTTCAAAAAAATAACAGAGAATATAACATAATATTTAAATGGATACACATTTCTTATCAGTTATTCCTTAACTACTGTCATAATGTTTGTACAGTCTTGTAATCACAGATGATATAAAAGCAACAAGAATAAATGGTACCCATGTGACAGAATTCCCATCCTTCCAGTTTTTGGGATGCTAATATAGAAATCCTACCTGTAAATTTTATAACTGGAATACTTGTGCCAAAAATGAAGATGATAAAAACATGGACAATGTCAATACTGATATTATAGATGAATATGTTGATGTTGACACAGAAGAATGTATACACTGTATATTAATAATAACATATAGTTAATGATACAGTAGAGAAAATGGAAAATAAAATACATTAAGCTTAAAAACCATATGATATTCATTTAGGTGGTTCTAGAGATTATGCAAATAAAATCAGAAAATTAAGATAATAAGCAGTATTTTTATACTCAAAATGTAAATCACATTGTCTGTGACCTACTCTGAGTCTGAATGCAAATAAGAACATTGTATAATGAATGTTTTATTACAAATAGTAGAAAAATCAAAATTGTCTTATTTTTCTAAAACCACATAATTATAGGATTATGCAAGACAAATTTAAAAATATTCCGTCAACTTGTTTCATTTTATAAAAAAAATTCACGAGTTACATACCTACTTACATTGTAAGAAAGTGTAATAGAAGGGTTAAGGGACAGATGGAAGAGGAGCACAAAGAAAGTAGATCAGGTCAGTGACCTATCCTGATTGATGACTTTTATACAAGTATATTTATATAGTTGTATAACAGTAATCAACACACACAAAATAATATCCAAATTTGGCATGGAAAATGCATAATTAAAAATAAATGAGTATTTAACATAATAAATAATACTAAATTAGTGTCTTCTGGCATTTACTGCCCCATTTTGCACTGCAACTATGAGCAACATACTTCCAAGTATGCTGACAAGGTGAACTGTCTTCACCTCACCAATCCCCATAGATGACATAAATCAAATTCACACAGTCACTGCAGTCAACAGTAGCTGTATTTCATGTAAATAACATCTTGTATCACTGTTTTTTCTAAACTGCAGTAATTATATATTTGTGCTAGTAAGATGAAATTCAAATATTTTTAAATTAACTAAAACACTATTTTCTTCAATTTTCTCACAACTGTTTTACTGCCAGCAAATGGAGTAACATGGAAAATACACCACTACTTCAAATGGAGGTAAAATTAGGGCATGGAGGATCACATTAATGTTCCAAACCAGAAGGAATACACGATCATGGTAAGAACATGGGAAGTAAAAACCAGTTAAAAGGTATGATAAAAGGCTGCCCAATATCTAAAAAGCAAGGAGACCAAAGACCCGCAGATGTAAAGCAAGATGAGAAATTCCACCACCCAAGCCACCAAAGACTTGTCAGCAGGAAATCCTGTGTTAGCAGATCAACAACAGAAGACTTTCCACTTGTATTGGTATACTTCCATGGAAGGTGGACATATGAAAGTAACTAACAAACAAGCGACTACACGTGAAAACAAATCTTCTCACCAAGGACTAGACAAACATCAGGTGCAAAGATGCAGGATAGGGAGATTGGGATGTAAAATGTGGAATTAAGGTTGAAAAAGACAGGAGGATAAAAGTGGAAGAGGGAGAGGTGGCAATACAAGTAGACACAGCAACCTCAGGAACCAAGGTTATGCTGGCCACTAGGGTGAGATTAAGAGGACATAACAAGAAGTAGAGTGGACAAGAGATCACCCAATTAAGCAATAAAATAAGAGGGTACTCATAAAAATTCTTGTGGGACAAATCCAGGCTGAAAGCATTGATAAAAGTCTGTAAATGCAGTACATGTGACCAAAACACGGACAACTTGGTGCTGAGGCCTTTTGCAAAAGCACCTGCTTGGGAGAACCCCATTGATGACAAAGGTCCCTAAAAACAAGTGGATCTAATAACCACTCCATGAGATAGGTTGAGTCCAGGTGTGAAAGATGATCTACAACAAGTTTGAAAGCACATGATACATGATTAGAAAAATGTAATGTGTGCCAGTCCAGTATAAAAGACTCAAAAACACAGTTCTGTAGACCAGGTGCTCCCTCGATGTTTAATATGTTTCACCACTGCAGAGTTGTCTGAATGAACCATCACTAGACATTGACAGCCAAGAAGGAAGTGATGTAATGTCCAGTGGACCACTCGAAGTTTAAGAATAGTGATATGCAAGACAGTTTCATCTGTAGACTAACAGCCTGAAGCTTACTGGTAGTTGGCCCAAGCCCCCCCCCTCCATGAACAGATGTATATCTGGACATTGTGAAGGAAGTGGCATGGCTGCTGATGTATGGGCTTTATCCTGTCACCATTGCCAGTTATCTCAGCAAGCCAGGAAGAAGGGAAATATAGGTGGAAAGAGAATCCTGAGGAAGGTTCCATCATTTGTGAAGTGCCCCCTGAGGGGATTTCACATAGACATGACCAAGAGGGACCACAGCAGTCATGGAGGACCAAATCCACAAAACAACCAGAACCTCACAAGCATTAAGTGATGAAGCCAAAAGGGCATGATGAAATAAAAGTTACATAAAATGAAGATGTAAAGAACAAGGCAAAGTGCAACTGATATTAGTGTCAAAAACACACCCAAATAGACCAGATACTGAGCTGGTCAAAGGAGTGACTTCTCCAATTTCATCAATCAGCCTACTTCAGGTGCCACCAAGATGAGTTATATAATATGAGTGGCCAACTGCTCTGAATGAGCTAGAAGGAGCCAGTCACAATTCCAGAGCATTAAGATGATGAGTAAAAGCTCACATAATGCAAAAAAACACATCTGAAGCTAAGTTACATTTGAAGGGGAGGACCCAAAATCAGTAAACCACCCTACAACAGACAAATCAGAAATAAGATCAAGACTAAAGTGCTACTGGCATGTGTAGGTAAGCACTAGAGACATCCATTTTCATCATCTACAACCATGAGGAAAATGCCCACCTCTGGGTGAGATGGACTTCATGGTGAACTTAAGGAGTGCTATGAAGCAGTTGAGGTGGTAAATCAATGACCAGTGAGTAATCCTAGCTTTCTTGGGTATTCAAAGAAAATATGAATAAAAAAACCCAAAAGGATAGTGAACATGTTCAACTGCTTACTACAAAAGTAAATCTCAAACCACTTCTGAAAGATACCAGCATGCCACAGGATCTCAATGAAGAGGAAAGGAAATGGGGTAAGGAAAGACAGGAAATGGGAAATGAAACTGGGTAATGAATCCTTCAAATAGAATCTGTATCATCCACTGATTGTTGATGAAAGGAAGACAGCATGAAAGAAACTCCAACAGTTGAGCTCCTGCTGAACCCATTTGATATTCACTGATAAAGTTGGTGACAAGCATCAAGTCTTTGAGGAAATCAACGAAAAAAACATCCTAATTAGAAAGAATGGGTAAGAGTTGGAAGAACAAGAAATGGTAATAGGTAGCATAAGAGGCTCTAGTTATCCCTAATTTAGCAGTGTAAAATTAGAGGGAAGGCAGCCAGTCATAACTACCCACTGCAAACTCTTTGGCTATTATTTTACTAACAGTGGAATTAGCCGTAACATTACAACACCACAACTGCTGAAAAGGCAAGCATGTTTGGTGTGAAAGGAAAAAGGGTGTAGAGGAAGTTGTATGCATCATGTAAACATGATATGCAACTATTGATTAAGCAATGACTCGTGATGATTTATACAACAGACATGTAGGAACATTGTAAATTCAACATGGGGGAGTGCAAGGTTTATAGCATGCATGAAATTATTTTGCATACAGACAGCAGTACCAAATGAGAATAGCTAATCTTGTGAAAGGAGGTACGTATTGCAGCAGAACATTTTTTCAGTAATACTGTATCGTACATAATTATTACTGTTTTAATATTTGCTTATTTGAGTATTACTCTCATGATACAGAGGTGTGCTAATTCTTTTGAAACATTGAAGCTGTTTTTGTTTATATTCCCATCACTGAGAAAGATCAGGTAATTTTACATACAAACCTAATGTATTTCTCCACAAAATAAGACCACAGAAGTTAGGCAGGAAAAACTACGATCTGGTTAACATGCTTGGAAAACGCATCTTCAAATGTATACAGTATTAACCAATACAGACATTTTCTTTCATACATACAGTTTCTGTTGTACAGTTTACTCACCATACAAACAGGAATGACAACTAAGTCCTCACCTGCCTCCTTAGATGAACACTCTGACCCATCCAACCAAGTAAAAAACCACTGGAAGATTGGTATACTATATAATAGACGATAAAGTACACTACACTAACATGGACACCCCTGCCCTATATCTCATAACATTTTGTTGTCCACTCAGATCCTCCTTCTGAAGAAATCATAGAATCAATGAGAAACTCAACAAATTGTCTAATCCCATAACTAAAAACCAGGAATGATAAGGTTGGAGAGACTGAAGAAGTGCCAGAATCCAACTGGAACTAACCACAGCAAAGGGCTTTTACTGGAGAATATGCTGAATTACTGCAAAACCTATTTTAAAAAGACAGCATGCGTGAGTAAAGGAAGTGGGCAGGTACTCCCCAGGTGCTGGCTTTTTCCACATTAGTTTATGGAAAATATGGCATATGGTTTTATGTAAATTGTTGAACCATTGTTCACTAAAATAAAATATAAATAACAAACACAATTTTTTAACAATGAAAAATAATAAAATAACGAAAATGATGAAGCACAATCAGCAGATATAATCGAAACATTTCTTTATATTACTTTCAACTATATCACTTTATTTGGCACTGATAATTAACTTGTTAATAGATCAATTTATTGAACTACCTATAAAAGGAGAAACCTTAACTTTTACAATTAATAATATTAAAAATGTATTTAGTTTCTTTTATATAATAATTATATTAATTTTGATAAACACATTTTAAACAAACATGAGGATATGACCAGCATTAATGTTCCACAAACTAGTATTATATTGATAACATTTATCCTGGAGTTTCAAAAATCATAAATACTTCCATATTAGACACAAATGCACATTATTTAGATACAGATATTAAGATAATTAAGAATTATAGAAATATTAATATTTTTAATAAAAACATGACTTCACATTTCAAATATATGGACTTCTTTCACCAAGTAGTAATGTCCTAATACATACTATACAGAGTATTATAGAGCCATAACTTCCTAAATACTGTAAAAAAATACAGTGCAATACAATTCAATATCTAATATGAATACATTACTACAAAAGCCTTAATTAAATATTGGAACTTATTTTATAGTAAATGTAAAATGTTTACATAAATTTCAAAATAATGATGTAAATTAAATAACTATATGTACAATAAAAGTAAAAAATAGGTTTCAAATTCATCCTCCCTATATAAGACTATGCTACTTTATCAAACTGCTGAGGTATTAATGTGGAGGTCCAGATCATAGCAGAAAGGAAGATAAGATCTATACAGTCAGGGTTTAGCATAACAATGTCATAACTTCCTAGAATTTATATCCAAACATCATACTTAGGACAGTACAATAACATCATAGGCTAGGTCCAAGCATCATACTGGGGGCTGAAATGCCAACTTAAAGACAATTGTGCTGTCTCCCCCAGTGGTGTTTTGCACTCTACTATTATTTTTCTTACTGAAAATGTTTTTACTTAAAATTAACACTTCTTGCTTCAGACAGTTTACGGTGGTAAAAATGTGGGATGAAGGGAACTTGAACACCCATATTTCCTTCTGTTTTTCTCTTTCTTTTTCTTCCTATGCAAGAAAGGTTGGCAAAAATTAAAGTTAAACCTCAACACAATTTGGGTTTTACTTCTACCAGTGCCTCAAAAACCAAGACACATTACATTATGTTGGACCTTATAGTTCATGCCCTGGTGTTGGATGTTTGCTTTGTGGTTGTTATTGTTTTACATCTTCTAAAAAATTAAGTTTAACAGTATTTTGTACAAGGTTTGTACATACTGTGTTTATTCTATCTTTACTTTTAATGGATCTATTGAAAATATTAGGTAGTTTATTTAAACAATTATTTACAGATATCTTTTTCACATTTCTTTTCAGTAATTTTCTTTACCTATTCTAGCAGGTAATTATGTAGGCCAATAAATCTTGATGTAAATATTGCAAAGCAATCAGTAACCTTCTCAGCAAACAAAACCTAATGTAGCAAGCACTATATTCTCTAACTATAAACCTCAGTTTTCAGAATGACATTGTTCCAAAATACTTTTTTTTCCCTCATACTGCAATAGCACAACTCTAATAAAGTATAAAATTATTCAGCAAGTTTTTTGCAAGCTTTAACAAAAATCAAGAAATTAACATAATTGCAGAAAACATTGTTTACAAATACCTTTTCACCCAGTAAACCTTTTAACACTTTAATACTAGGTTAATACACAGTACTGCATAATCTAAAACAAGATTAAGATCCACTTTATGGCATAATTTTTGGTCCACCTTTTGTTTTGTTTAGTCAAAAGTTAGATTGAGAACACATGAAAATATTTAAATATGTTCCATATAAACTTGTTTTCTCCATAATAATGGATCTTTACCACTTTGTTTTGATCTCTACATAAGTCTTTTTTAACAATTGTGAAGAACAGAAAAAGAGTTTTCAGTATATTTATAGTTGATTAGCCTGTGGTTCTCACAGCTGAAATTCAGGAAACTTACATAATACCATCACATATGATGATTTGTTAAAATCAATAAATACACACTTGTAATGAATATACAAGGTTCAACTTATCTCCATTTGATTCCAATCATTTAACATTTCCATCCAAAGGGATATGAAATGCTGTATTATTCTTATAAAATTTCAAAACAATAATATTTTTTAAAGTTTATATTCTATAAATCTTTAATTCAACTGTATTACCCTTGGGCTACATACATTAGTTACCATATTCTACTCACCGATGCATTACCTGCAGTGACTATTCCTCCTTCCTTAAATACTGGAGGAAGTTTAGCCAGATCTTCCAGTGTTGTATTTGGTTTGGAATGTTCATCAAAATCAAAAATATTTTCTTTTCCTTTCAATTTTATAGTCAAGGGCACAATCTGGTCTTTAAAATATCCATTTTCATGAGCTGTGGAGGTCAAACAGAAAATATATTGTGTTAGCTGAATACCACAATAGAACTGGTTATACAAACTGGAACAAAAATATAATGTGAAGGAACATATACACAACAAATACTTTAAGAATTTAACAAAATTCTACAAAAATAGTTCTGAACATTAACTTGAAAGTCTACTTTCCAACAAAATCTTAGTCTTTCCAGGGTCATAATAAACTTTCAAATATAAATCAATGGTTACTGGAAATCATTCTACAAAGTCCAACTAAGTACATAAAAACACTTATGATAACATAAATAACTGAAATTGTAACATTTATTATTTTTGCTGAGATATGGCTTATGTACTTAAACACACCAGTCCCGATCACCTCTTTCCATCTTTCAAAATGGTCCCTTGTATACACTTACTTCAATATATTACATGTAAATAACTAATCAATAGCTTAAAATGGCCCCCTAATAGTTTTCTCAGCCATTTTAGTCTGTGAAAAGGCTACCATGTTCTTTTGAATCAAGATTTCAAAAAGGTAGGTTATGTTTTTGGTCTGCTTGAAGTTTCATATTTTTTTAAAACCTAAATACATCTTAGTTACTAAGGTTAATATATTATATTGTAATTCTATGGTATCAATATAGATATGATTTTTTTTGGTTATTGGACTGTATATATATATAAACCTTAAAGTGTTTGATATCCTCCACATGTGAAATTCTAAAAGGCTTAGCAACTTATGTCCAGCAACAACCAAGTACAAAACAAGAAGAGATAACTGTTTGGTTTACTTCATTTATTATTCTATATTTTCAGAAAAAATAAGTTTAATAATTTATTTATAAATCATAAATATCTATATACATATATACAATGTATAATAATTGAAATGTAATTGTATATTACAAAAAAATCAGTTTTATATTAGTGGATATATAGCATGAGTGCACATACACTGGGTCAATGCAAGCTATGAAATGTTAGCTCAGCATGATTGATAAATAAATATAATTAAAAAAATAAATATATATAGCATTACGAGACTTAAACTACTTAGACTAAACATTTGTATTTTCATGTTGTAATATGTACTCATTCTAGCACAAAAAAAACATAAGAGCCTATTGCAAAAGGGTTAACTAAAAAATTTGAGGCAAAAACTTATATGATACTAATTTAAGAGGCTGTAGTAAATAAAAACAGTGGAACAGTTTTTACTTATGTTTTTAAATGATTACTCCATTGCATAAATAAGTCATGAGTGATAAATTTAACATAACAACAAAGTTTTGTTCTTATGATTCTTAGTTTGTAAATAAGCTTTACATCATAGTCCTTAGAAATATTTGCAAAAACAAATCAGACCAAGTACTTCTTGCTGAAGGAAGGAGCCTCACAAATTTCATCAACATGACATGAAATTGTAAAAATGATTAAAGTAAATGGAAAATAGAAAATTACACCATTATAAGAATACATGATGTTACAACTTATTACTTGAGCTAAATTTAGTTAAAACAAGTATGACTTGGTTAATTTGGTTAAGAATAGATGTCCATTCTCAATTAACCCTTTTGCCATGGGCTTTGTATAATATACATGAGTTCGTCTAAACATCTGCACACGTTAAGTATTTGCACTATAACTTTTGATTGATAAAGCATGTGTATCTTCACAAAATTTGGTAGACTTAATAATGATTACAAGTATTTTGTATACAGAAAACAGATTTTTTAACAAAATACTTTTACTGAAGATTTGTTTCTGAAATACTGTTTTATTACTAGTCTGAGTATAAAGTAATTTCATATTATAACTAAAAGAACCATTCTTCATCCCAAAAATCTCATTATTTGCATAATCTCAAAATACTCCTAAATACATTTCAAATGTTTGTTTTTTGTAAGACTATATATTTTATGTTATTTTCTATACTCTATCTATGTGGGGTCTGTCACTTGACCAACTTCATAACCATCATAAAAAATTAGGAAATAAATATAAATTATACTTTTTTGTGCTAGAATTATTACATATTATAAGATGAAAATATAAGTGTTTAGTCTAAGTAGCTTAAGTCCCATAATGCTACACAGTTACATACATAGTTTTTATCATAATGACATTCCATGTCATGCCTAACTAACATTACGATTTGCATTGATGCAGTGCATATGCATTCATGTTACATAACCAGTAACCTAAAATAAACCTTTAGTCTTCAATGTCTTGTATGTGCTTTAGTATACCAGTACTTTGTAATACATAGTCATATATTAATTATTATACATTATACACACACACACATTATTACTATTTATAAGTAAATTATTAAATTTATTTTTCTTAAAATATAGAACAATAAATCAAGAAGTAAAGCAAACAATTATCTCTTCTTGCTTTGTACTCAGCAGCTACTCGACATAAGTTGTAAAGCTTTTTAAAATTTTGCATGTGGAGGATATCAAATAATTTTCTACAAGAATAGTAAACTACCTTTCTTCCAACGCATCTGCGACTGATAAGCAAATTTATCAGCATCTTCTCGAGATATGTTGTACTTATCAGCAAGGTTCTCGGCAGTAATTCCCATAGGCATTTTGATGTAGTGGTCAATAAGAGCTCCCCATAATACACATTCAAGCTAATAGGAAATAAAAAGATAAAATATGCTGTATTCATTTGTACACACAAAAATTCTAAACACAAGAGCTTCAAAAGAAAGAGGTAAATAAGCACAGGTTTGTGAACATAAATACAGTAAAAACACCAGATTCATAAGGAAGTGTTAAGATAGAATACATTCTAAAAACACTCTACAAGAAGTACAAAGCTTTGGAAACAGAAATGAAATAGAACATGGTCTAAAACAATATAATAAGTACACCAGCTGCAGAATAGAGACATAATACAGAACAAGTTCTACAACACTCCACAAGAAACATACTAGGTAAAGAAGAAAGAAATTAGAAAGAATATGCATCTACTCCATTCAACAGTAAATACACATGTTGCAGAAAATAAAGAGTAAAATAGAGCATACATCTAAAATACCTCATTCTAAACACACAAACTGAAGAGAGAAAGAAGCAAGATAGAACACAAGCCTACAATGCTCTACAATCAATACACAAGCTGCAGAAGAGGCATGATAGAACATACATTTAAAACACCACACAATAAACACATAAGCTGCAGATAAAAAAGGTAAGATGATATGTTGGTGATAGATATGTGTACCCATTGATCATCTAAAATGCATGCAAGCTATGGAAGGCGTAAGCAAATTACAATGTGATCTACTGTTGGGTGTATCTATGAACTCCGTATGTAAAGACAGTACTTTTAAAAACTAAAGGAAATAAATAACATGGTTTACTAATATGCAAGTAGAAGTTTACATAATAAGAAAGTTAGCTTCAGAGGATAAGATATACTTTCACTGATTCTTATGCTTAAAATAGTTTTCGTATTAAAGATATTAACATCAGATAAAATAGATCAATCACACAGTTATAAAAGTTAGCTGAAATTTATTTCCAATAAATACTCACCTCTCACAGAGTTTAACTATATTCCCTGCACATACGCCTTGGAGATTTACATGCCACCTAATTACAAGATTTCTCATGAATTGCACTGTTGCATACAAATGTCAACCCCTCCACCTACAAGAAGGTGACACATTTTCACATGCAGTAACTCCTCCTGAGCATCTGCACTCAAGAAACAGATTATCTGTAGAGACAAGCAATACAAAGGTGCACCAGAAGTGAAGAGGATGGATGATGATGTGTATAAGAAGGTATTTCTATCAGAAATACATTTTCAGGCAAGGAAAATGTTAACTTCCTAGACGGTATCTTGTCTCTTCACACAGTTTAGCTAGAATTCCACATTAAAGCAGTGTAGGGGCAGATGCTTAATTTCACCTAAAGAAGTTCCCTTCAGAAACTCCAAGGTACACTCATGGGAGACTGCATCTAATCATGTTCAGGATATATTCTTCTTCTAGAAATAAAGGAGGAAGCAAATTAGGATAATGTGTCACAGGGATGGATGGAATAAGAACATGGACATCTGAATACTTGCACACAAGAGGTCAAAGAACCAATAGGTATAGATTGGTTGGAACTTGATCAGACTAAACCTTCTGTGCTTATTTCAATTCCACCATTAGACTCTGTTTGACCTACACCACCTATGGGAGGACAGTACAGCAATTGTGAAATAGAGACTTATCCAGTGTGTGCACTAGAATACACATAGGAGAAAATGAACTTTTGTTTGGAAAGGTCTTTGGGTTACTGCAAAATCCAATTTGAAAAGCCAGCAAGCACAAGTCATGGAACCAAGCAGAACACATCCCTGGTGCTGGCTTTTTCCATGATAATCTAATCTATGGAATAGGTATGGCCTAAAACAGACAGAAAAGAGTAAATATATAAATATACTTTGAGGATACCTCAAATGGTCTTGTAGAACACCACATCTCACAGCAGGCATGTATATATAACCAGGGCAGATGATGGTACAAATGCTTTCCATTATCCTGGTTTAACATGAATTTTGAAATATAAGTATACCCTCACAGAAAATACCAGCAACATAGCACAATTCTATTAAGACAAACAAATGAACAAGAAATAGGACATTCTATTTAAATATAGTAGAATGATAGAAGAATATTAGCCTGTGGAAGCTGAAAATCATCAGTAACTGTATATATACAGTATTTATCAGTCAGAAGGATAAGAGACCAATGTGTGGAGAGAATCAACATGCTCATATAAAGAAGCTCATCCTAAGATTGGCAAATAACATATATATGAAAAGTTACAAGTTGAATAGAAAGAAATGTAAATAGTCTACAAGCATGCAAAACTCAACATAATCAAACCAAACAAAAGAAATGAGCCTCACCAGTACAATGGAAAAGGAAGTAGTTGGTGGAAAGAGAGGAGGTTCATGAATTGGCATACCAAATAGCCCAATAAGGTCCAAAGAGTTCAATAGGTTATAGATAAATGGAAGATAGGCCAGAAATATGAGCAACCTTCCAAACAAATAAAGACTGTGGAAGAAAAAAACTGGACCAGGAAGAAGGATATAGAATTGTGGTACAAAAGAGGTGAGAAAAGCATATATAGGACACCATCCAAATTGTAGCAAAGTAGGTTAGGAGGAGGAGGAGGAAATAATACTGGACTAAGTGATGCACAAAACTCCATAAACCAACATTTTGAATGGGGCACGTACCAGACTGTGTAAACCACGTTAACTCTTTTTACATGTGCTTGGTGGAATCGATCAACCATATGATCACTTTGTACTCATTTAAAGCCTTTATTGATTTGATACTAGTAACTTTTAATATAGTATGTGTATCCTCACAAAACTCGGCAGACTATCAGTAATCATTACAAGTCTCTCTTATGTGCATAAAATCAAATAAAATATCCAGTTCACTTTTAATAACATAAAAAAAGATTTGTCCATGAATAGATCAAGTCTTTTGTTTTAACTAGTCTGAGAACCAAGTGATTTTCATGTTAAGACTGAATATACTTCCCTTCACCTCAAAAATTTCATTGGATTATATAAATTGTTTATCACAATTAGAAATAAATAGAAAGTCAGCTCTACATACTGATTTAGATATGTCAACAATGTATTTTGTGGATTTGAAGACAACATCCATTGACAGTCACTTCTACAACACAAAAACAGCATTCACTCTTAATATCACATTCACTCATGAAAAAGAAATTGAAAATCAGATTTAAATTACATGAGCATAACAACAGAAAAAACCTTCAACAGTTTTAATACAAATCCAGTAATAGTAACAATATAAGGTGCAATTCAGCCCACTCGACTCAACAAAATATTGACACATTATCATAGATTTACAATACAGTATTTAACATATACAGCAGCAATAATCTGCAACATTAACTGGAATCAATATCTGATACATTTATAGTAAAACCTCACTTAATGTGTACCCCTAAACAATGGTTACTGTGCTATTTAGGACAGACCTTTTCAATCTCTTTCCTTTCCTACTTTGTAACCAAAATAAGTTTTGCAATAATGTGGACCATCATATTCTGAGCACTCGATAAAGCTGGCATTTAACCCTTTTGGACAGGTAGGTTTAAGATTAAGAGCACGTCTTGATTGTTTGGAGAGTTATTTTCAAACTTTCATTAAGAAAAATTGGGAGAAACAAATCAGAGATGGTATTGCAGGAGAGCCTTCTAAATGTGATGACATCACTTTGAATGATGAGAAACCAAAACCATCATCCATCAACATCAAGCCATTCATACATGCAAAACAATAGGCTACTGACCTAAAACAACTTGCACTTGAGCACGGTTTGTCGGACATTTTAAACACTGTCATAACACGAGGGTCAACTGGAACACCAACAACATAAATGTGACAAATATTCATATATTAAAGACTTATACAAAATAAACATATAACCAATAAAAGAATAACAGTACAAGTCTGCTAGACTTATGTTAATGATCTAATGTATGTGTGCTGTACAAATGCATGGTAGTTTTTACATGTATTTTCATGCCTATGAATTAGAAATAAATTTAAAAAACATATTTCTTTGTTCCATTTATTTAATGATTTTACAGCATACAAAGAAACACTGCTTACATACATGTAACAAAAATGGCTGTAAATGGGAGGCATCAAAATTCAGAAGTTCAGTACAATCAATATGTAATCCAGCTCTGCTCAGTTTATTTTTATTATTTAAAAGACCTTGTTATAGACAGCATATGAACTCAGTCAAAAAGGTTCCCTTAATGTTAAGGTTCTAATGTACTGACAAATGTCACTTTCCCTGACACTGTTACTAGAATCTTAGCCATATATAAAAACAAACTCAATAACAGAAGAAAAAAAGAGGAAAACAACATAAACTCTTTGAAGGAAACAAAGTGCACAAATTCCAACAAACTAACAAGTGTTTTACCATAACTACATAACAAAAAACATTGTAAGCACTTACAAACAAGTATAAAAAAAACAACTACAAACAACAAAGTTACTTTCATTGAAGAAAATTGAGTACTGAAATCAATGGTCATCTAAGGATGGTTTATTCAGACAACTTTAAAAATGAAAACTTCTACAAGTATCATTGTGATCAATGCAAAATGGGATGCAACATAAGCATTAGGATAAAAAAATATAACAATCTCCCCCCCACGTTCACAAATACAGCAAAACAAACCAACGTCTATTTACAATTAATATTAGTAAAATATTATGCAATGCAAATAACATCAACAGAAGAAAAATAAAGTAAGCATTAATTATTTGAGAACTAAAACCTAATTTAAATCAAGTGTCACTCTAGCTGTCCTCAAAATGGAACAAAATATTCACACAGTATTTCTCACAATACACAACAGTTAATTGATGGTTGCCCAAGAAGTGGTCAAAACATTGGAATAAAGTTAGACATAAAATAAAAAATCTGCTCAAAAGCTGCATCTCTATACTTTTATTGTAGCAATGTATAAAAAATTGCAATTCCCCATTGAAAACTTAATTCTTCACCTATCCTTTTTCAAACATTTTCTCACCTACTGCAGTGATCTACGAGACAAGAAGCATTACTGTTTTTAATTGCATGTCTGTCCTCAAAAAAATTAGACCTTTCAAATATGAATTTTAAAACACAAATAATACATAGTTACCTAAAATATAAAATTAAACCTAAATACAATTTAACTGCATATCAAACTAATATGTACAAGATGATAAAAAAAATCCTAGTAAGACTAAACATCTAACAATGCTGAAAAATGACTTGCTGTTCTTGTCACTTGTTTATAATCCAGTTTTAAAATAACCATTGAGACATTGTAATTTAAAATAATTAGCTCTTTGTATTGGTTATAAACATGTACTTCAAATGAGTAGAGGGTGGCTCAGAATTTGAATTTTTAATGTAGAAGGTAAGCATAGCTACTGTCAAGGAGTGACAATATTTATCTCTTTGTTCTCCCACTGACCAAAAGGAATTTCAAATAAGTGGCAGGTATATAGCATGGGTTTGTGTCTAGAAGGTAAGCATAGCTATTGTTAAGAAGTGACAATATTTACCTTTTTGTTCTCTGTTATATGTTCATTTTAATAACTATGCATATTTCAGTAGTTTTTTGGTTTTTTTTTGCATGTGACACATAACATTGGCTGTGTATTGTAGAAGTTCTCCTTGTTCTCTAAATTTGTAGAAGATTCTTGAGAATAAAAACCAACAATATTTATTTTACAAAAATTCTGGCATATTTTCAAACGTTGAAGCTTTGGGAAATTCGCATGATTTGGGTAAAAGCAGCTAACTGAGAGACAGAAAAAAAATATTATTAATTTTGGTCAGCTACTGTCAGTGCACTACAGACCTCAGAAGCTATACTTGTTATTAATGCTCATTAATTTAAAAACTATAGAATTGGGCCAGAAATGTTCATAGATTTTGAACATTAAAAACCTTTCAACTTCAGTGAATTACTGTGGATGTTGTTATTTCTATGAGGACATTAAATATCTTCACCAAAAAAAGCCAGCTTGTAAATGGTGCGAGGCCAAACAAGAATAAAAATAGCTAGCATTCCAATCAATAGAAGTGTATAGGTGTATCAACAAAGAATTAATTTGCACCTTGTGAACTTGGAACATATGTAAAAGATTAAGTTTCAGACCAGATGTAAGAGTCAGTATTGTTTATAAGTTTTCCTTGATGATGAGAACCCACTTGAAATAAAGATGTATCTCAGAACAGCTGGTATGGGTATTAACACTTTTATTGATAAGGAGAGAACAATGTTTCAACCTTATTAAGCCATCTTCAGGTCAAGAAACCTGAACCTAAAGATGACCTAGGAAGGTTGAAACGTTGTTCTCTCCTTATCAATAAAAGTGTCAATACCCATACCAGCTGTTCTGAGATACATTTGTAGTTTGTAAAACTCTTGTGTATAAATCATCATTAAAATTAACAATTATAAACTGTATTGTTTTTATATTAAAATATTTGTGTTTAAAAAAGGAAATTGTGTGTATCAACTTGTAGGAAAATACTGTAAATTTGATACATATTAACATTTAATTAACTTCTTAATTAAAATTTCCAGCTATTTTAAATAGTAATATGTTGTGTACGTAACATAATAAATCAGACTTGTCTGATATAAATTGTAATATTAACATCTCCCATTGACCAAAAAGAATTTGAAATAGGTAATAAGTAAATAGCCCTGTATGCATACAATTGTCTCTAGACATGCGTGTACACTCAAGTGAAACATTACTCAAGCAACAGAAACCATGCTTGCAATTGAAGATTAAAGTATTTTTAATGGTATCTTATGAAACAAAGGAATTTAAATTTAAATAATATAAAACTTTGTGTTATAGCATACATAATAAAGTTAACGTTATTAAAATATATTGATAGTATAGTTATTTAATCAAATGTTAAATATAACTCTGTAAAACCTCATGATGTGAGCAGAAAAAAGATTGCAGTAGTAAAAAGTTATTGATACTTGGATATTTGTATATGATTCTAAAGTTCTCTTTCCTGAATATATTCTCTGGGAGCTCAATATCAGTGTTATAGCCAGTATAAAACACTTGTATATTATCACTGGTTGATCCTTCTTTAGTCTTCATAGAAAAGGGTTTTTTATTGCTCTAAGGTCACTGTCTGAAATCAAACTTTACAGAAAACAGAGTTCTTTCAAAACAGAAAAGATATCTTTAAATTTATGCTTCAGAGTTTTTGGAGTGACATATTTTATAGGCTCTAAGTAAAAATGAAGAAATAATAGATGTTCTCATCTGTTTATTGCAGCAAGAAAAGAAGTGAACTCAAAAAATTTGTTGGCTTATGGTATATGGAGAGGACAGGTTTTAAGATTTCCCTTGTCATAAAAATATCAAAGAAAAGAATTTTGTTGTATTTCTCACATTTATCTTTAAATTTGATAACAGGGTGAAGGTGATTATTACTATTGAAAACACTTTGAAATCTCTTCTTCAGTTTAGCCACATAACATAACAAAGCCAGGAAATTTCTGAAAAGTTTATGTTTATGGAAGGAAGTTATTCAGTTTCAAAATATATAATGTTAAAATTAATTTATCCAGTATCAAGATTTTGGACAGTTTGTTCAGTTTGCTGTTATTTGTTTTATTCTCTAAATGCTAAACACAGTAATGTGTTATTTTATGAATATTATTTCTACTACTCTAAGGACACACTTCATATTTTACAACAGCTAAATTACCTTAGGTTCACTCATAAACCGAACACCAAACCGGATATTTCGGGCAACAAAAGGAGCTTGACTCATGTTTTCTGCACCAACTGCAAGGACAATTTCAGATTCTCTGAGACAGATTTCCTGCATGAAAAAAATAATGATGATGATAGAACTACTTTCATTTGAATGTGCATAAATTATACATGAATGCTTAAATTAATTCTGCACCTCAATATATAAAAATCAAGCTGCTAAAACATCAATGCTCTGATATTTTTCAGTGCAGTATCAAGCAAAATATAATTTTTCTGGATTCACACACAAAAAATGATCAAAAATGACATTTTTGCCTTGCATTTACTATTATTTATTTAAAAATGGCATTTTGCAAGATTTTGATTGATATTTAAGGTATCCTAACATACATGCACAAATATCAAAGTTGCAACCAATGTACCAGGACAGAAATAATAAGTTTAGTAGCTAGGATAACATCCTACCAAATAGTCATCAGGCTTGTTGCAGACAGGTAGATCACACACTTTCTGTTTAAATAGAAATGACTACTCAATTCAATAGCATTAGTCACTATTGATAAGTCAGATGTTACATGTTCAACTAAATAATGCAAGAGTTAATCAGTTGGTTAAATAAGTCTTGAGAAAATATAACCAGCCTAATCAATTCATATCTCCAGTAAAGTCAACTATCTGTTATCCAGAAATGTAGATTACAAACACACACTGTTGCTTTGTGTTGCAATAGTAAAGACTACTTCATTAAGATTGCTTTATTTAAAAAAATAAAATATGTGATACTTGGTATACCACCTCCAATTTCTTTTTTATAGAAGCCTCATGTTATTTTCTTACCCTATAGAAGTTTTAAATTTGCCACCCTTCTTTACTACAAACTAAATATATTGTTTACAATATTCATTACAAAAAAAAAAACTTTAGTAAATGTTACAGTGGTATTCTTCAGATAATACCAATGCCAATTCAAAATTTACACTGCTGGCTTAAAGTCGTTTTTGTAAATTTTTATGCTTGACAGAAATTACTGCCAATCAAACCAGTCTTGTGCTATTGTTGAACTAAGGTAAGTTTTTAATCTATTTGAATTTGGAAGAAACGTCCTTCTCCACCAAAAACAGTGATGAGCAAAGTCAGCAGAATTCTCAGTTACAAGAAAGGTGTCAAGAAATAATATTATAATCTATTCTTGTACATACATCCCAGCATATATTTTTCTCTGCAAAACACAGTTCTAGCTCTGCAATGACATCTCACCATCCAATATGTCAACTTGGAAGTCCAAGCTGTATTTTGCGGCCCGGCATGGCCTAAAGCGTGTTAAGGCGTGCAACTTGTAATCTGAGGGTCGTGGGTTCGCATCCCCACCACACCAAACATGCTTGCACTTTCAGTCGTGGGGTGTTATAATGTGATGGTCAATCCCACTATTCGTTGGTAAAAGAGTAGCTCAAGAGTTGGCGGTGGGTGGTGATGACTAGCTGCCTTCCCTCTAGTCTTACACTGCTAAATTAGGGACGGCTAGCACAGATAGCCCTTGAGTGGCTTTGTGCGAAATTCCAAAACAAACAAACCAAGCTGTATTTTAACAAACCAGCAATCTAGTCCAGCAAAGTAAGTAATTATCTGTGTTTATGTAATTACTAAAACTCTCGCCCTTGAATTCAATAGTTGTGTCAACAATTTTGCCAAAGAAATTGTCCTTCAGAAACTGTGATTTTATTTGTTTGTTTTGAGTAAATCTATATTATTACAAAACATTCCATTCACTTTAATTTCCTTTGCAAACTTCTTTGTATTCACCAATGCCTTTGTAAAGCATTCATAATGATGACAGATATCTTTTGTTTGTTTTTTATATAAGCTAGACATGTGAAGATCCAATTTCTGCAGCTGCATAACAGTAAAACTGATCTCACACAGCAATCATGCCATAACACAACACCAGACAACATCACCTTTTGCCTCAGAATACAAATTGCTTGGCTAATTTCTGTATTGATGTTTTCTTCTGTAATGGTGAAAAAGCTTTGAAGACCTTTCCCAGTTAATATCACAGTGAAAAACAACATGAATTTTACTTCTCATCACATATAATCCAATGGCTTCAAAGTTAATTGTGAAGCTTGTACCAACTACTTCCCAATGATGAGGTAAATCAGAAAAGTAAATGAATATGCTATGAATCAATTAAAAAAAAATTACTGCTTTAGTACAACAGTTGTCTGCTTCATTCAATAAAAGATTCAGGTGATGTTATTACAACAAATAAAAAACAAACAAAAAAAAACTCAGATTTACATTTCTAATACTCTTGGAACATAAATGTTATTGCTTTTCTTGTCAGTTTTGCCATGACACTCTTGGCCTCATATACCTTCCAGAAGCTGTATAATTTCTTCAAGTTTCTACAAAGTCTGTAATATAAAGGAAAACACTAACAAATCTGTGAGCAAAAACAAGCATGTCAGTACAGTACTACTGCTAATCAAGAAGCGACTGAATGCAAATGTGAATAGGGCACTGGGTACAATAAAGGTTATATCACAATCCTTCTGCATAATCAGTTACATGTGAATATGCAGAAGCTGAAGGTAGAAGGCTAGTGGCAAGCAAATGTCTGCTAATTGAGGGCAGTACCCAATTGAGAAATGTAACAAATGCATTTATTGGTAAAATACAGGATGTTCAGAAAGTCACTGTCACTTATATATTTATTAACAGATATGTTTCAATATAGAATACAGGAGGTAAAAATATGAATGACAATTATAAACAATGTTGAAAGTGGCCCCTGTTGGCATCAATACAGGCTTGGATCCTTCTTATTTTGTTTCTAAACACCGCTATCAGTTGCTGGCTTAAAATAGACTGAATAAAATATGATTACAAAACTGCACAGTGACTTTCTGAACACCCTGTATTTTCCAGCTCCCTTATTTTGCTGTCCATCTGTTTTGTTGCTCGAAGTAATTGCTTACTTTACATATTCAATATTCAAATTGCTTGCCTTATTTGCCATGAAATATTTTCTCTTCCTATCTGTCTCATTGAAGCTCATTCAGTTTCAATGAAAGGCCTAGTATTAGTTCTGATTGTCATACTCTCATCATCACTAAAATGCACATCTTTAGAATTTCATAAAGGATATTAGCTACATTTCACTTTCTCTATTTATCCATGTTTACAACCACAGAAAATCAAATATACTTGAAACTAAGCAACTTCTTAACCTACTGATATACAATGTGAATTCATTACAAAGTAAAAGTATAGCTGTACCATGCAGAATACTTGAGTAGCTTTTTTCATGTTGATGTTACTCTTCAAATGTTGTTATTTAATAAAACATTGCATTGTTATTCTTTGTACACAATTAGCAAGCTACTAGATGTGTGTGTGTGTGTGTGTGTGTGACAACAGCTCATAATATTTACTGACAAAAAGAAAACTATAAATTAACTAAACTTCTATCAGTACTTACAGTAAACTTCTTCATTGCACACTTTTACAACTAATTTCACAATATGGAATTACATGAAACTTCTAAACTAAATTTTAGGATATCCATAAAGACAAAATTAGTAATTAGTATTAATGCTCCCATTACACAAGCACAAATACGTTGTACATGACATGAAAAGTTTTTTCACAATGAATGGCAAGGTACTGAACCAGCAGTTAATTCAGATATCTTCCAAAATAAATGCATTGTCTTGAAAAGAAAGAGGTTACTTAATTTTACAACAATACTTTGGTTCTTTTTTAATAAGTATAAAGCTACACAATAGGTTATCTATGTTGTGCCAACTATGGGTATCTAAACCTAATTTTTTAGTATCATAAGCTCTCTTACTTACTACCAAGTCATAAGTAAGCATTTTAAAATTATTAAAATGAAAATACTCTTAATATATAGTTTTATTATTACATTTTTCAATTAAAAAGTTTGAAAAAGCAACTTTTATACTCCAGATGTATATCAAATTTCCTTATGTTAACAAATGTTTCACCTTTGCAGTTTCACCAGGGTTAATAAACAAAACTGTTTGATATTAGAATATTTGTTAAATTATAAAACTGCCAATAATGTTCTATTTCTTGAGTCTGCCATAACATGTATTTCACAATGTGTAGATTATTAATGTTGTTTCTCAATTATTCTAATATTATATTGTAGTTATAAAACTAACTATATAGTAATACTAACATATATTCTTTATTTTATATTTCATATAAGAGTAAAGAGAACAAGATGTTTTATCATTAGCTAAAACACATACAGATGGAAAGTATAAATGACCGTGAAACAAAAATAAGTGAAAAGTGTACAAAGTTTACTAGTACTGTTCAAAAACAAACTGTAAGACCGTGTGATACTCCAAATGATTCAAGTATTGAACTGAAAGTAATAACATCAAACATATTCCTATGATGTGTTTTTTTTTGAATGGTGGTTTGGTCACATGTTGGATTTTCTTTTAATAATGAGTAGAGCTTCCACACATTTTCTCTCTTTAAAATCTTTAATTTTTGTAAAATAAAAACTTTATAATTTTTATCAAATGTATAAATCTCTCTAGTATGCATTACATATTTTATTTCTCACTATATAAATTCTACAGAAAATATTTTAATATCACATGTTAGATGTTTTGTGAAGCTGTACACCTACTTATTCCATGCTTATTGTATTAGATGGTATGTTTTTGGTTTTTTCCCCACTTTCAAAGAATTCACTAACATTTCTAAAATAAATTCCAGCTTCAAGAAGCATTATTTTGCAAACTTTTGACTCTGCTTGTAATAAATATCTATTTATTTTTCAGTTTTTGTATTTATTAACTAAGGCTTCGGCACCACCGAAATGACAAAAAACTAAATGGTCCACTTTTCCTCTTAAGTGAAGATGTAGTAAATATTTGACTTTTTGCATGCACCTGTGCAAACATTTTGTTCAAAACTTATATTTGGGCCAAATTTGACACCTAATTATAGATTGTAAAGAATTATCACTATACCCATTTTGAAATAAATACATAAAACTTAAGTATATTTTTCTGTCATATAAATTTGTCATACTTTCAGTGCAAAGAAAACAAAAAGGAAAACTTCAAACAAAAGTGGAAATTTTATATTTCTTAATTGATTGGTCTTGAAATCTAGTCTACGAAGTAGGGGTCCAGCAGAACACATTTACAGGAAACATGTGACAGATTGGAACACCACAGCCTAAACTACAGAATGTGCAAAATCCCTAAACTATTATTCTATTAATAATATAAAATGCATCCTGCATATTATTTTGGCTGCACAGAGACTTTTTTTGTGGTTTGGTTTGAATTTTGAGCAAAGTTACACAAAAGACTATCTGCTCAAGATGTCCCTAATTTGGCAGAGAAAGACTAAAGGGAATGCAGGTAGTATTCACCTCCCACTGCCAACTCTTGAGCTGCTCTTATACCAATGAACAGTGGGAACTCTGATTTATTTTAATCTACAAAAGATGTGTAATATTTACTGAAACTGTGCACAGTTTCATGAAGATACACAATGCCTATTACAAAGTATAGCATAGAAACTTCAAAGATGAATTGGGGGACATACACTCTGCCAAATTAACCAAGCCTCTAATGAGAGAGATATTACATATATACTACATAAAAATAAAATTAATGTTTGACTTCACTACAGTATCACTTATAACAAACTTTTATATTTTCTGTTTATAAATATTATACCTTGAAAAAGTATATTTAACCAACCTGAGCTCCTGTGACAATTGCCTGAAATCCTGAACCACACAACCGATTAACGGTTAAACAAGGAACTTCCTTAGGTATATCACACATCAAGGCTAACGTTCGAGATATGTATGCACCATCAATAGTTGAAGACTACAAGGAGAAAAATTTGGAAAAAAATATAACAGCTTTCTAGTAGCTTCATCATGATTCTGTCACCATAAAACAATTTATTTCATTAACTTTATTGAAAATAAGCATATACTATCTAAATTTATTATTTTAAATTTTACATTCTTTAACTTGAAACATTGTTTTTATTATTTTCTGTACATTCACAAAATAGTATTTTGAGAACAATTTAAAAAAAACATTTTCATAAATACAGCTGAAACCAAAACTTTTTTCTAATTTATTATGTCCTACCTGTATGACATTCCCTACAGTTACTGAATTTATAAGTTCAGGAGGAACACTGGCTGCCTCAAGAGCTGCCTTACTTGAAACAACACCTAAGTTAATAGCACTAAGATCCTTTAGCCTTCCTCCAAAAGTTCCCAATGGTGTGCGTTTAGCAGCAACTATGAAAACTCCTGTTTTAAATACATAAAAGAACTAAGTTCACAATTGTTATGCACAAATCAATCATAAAAAATCATGAAATGATTTTATTTTGTCACATAACTAACAAAAATTAACTAAAATGAAAATATGCAATTTTACAAAAGATGTTCTTAGAGGTACTGAAGTTAACAACTTTTTTAAATTGCAATGAAAAACCTTACATGCAACCAAGTAAATTTTCCCTACTATTTAGAAACCATATGAGGAATTTTGTATTTTTAGTTTTAAGAGGCAAAGTTTCACCTCAGGAAAAATTTTTATTTTCTT
The DNA here is from genome assembly GCF_004210375.1 of Tachypleus tridentatus. Classification (NCBI taxonomy): domain Eukaryota; kingdom Metazoa; phylum Arthropoda; class Merostomata; order Xiphosura; family Limulidae; genus Tachypleus; species Tachypleus tridentatus. Next base: position 30,592,057 of record NC_134826.1, on the reverse strand, counting down.
TTATAAAACTCTTCAAGACCTGGCCAAACTTCTACAAGATGTGAAGTCATTGATAGATATTATTCATGCCTCCTCTGTAACAAGTTTATTTTGGTAACCTATCAATGTTAGCATACACAAACATGTTTACACCCTCTAAAAAGCCTAATAAGAGCAAATTTCTTACTGTTAGTTCAGGTTGGATTTCTTCATATCTAAAAGCATAAAGATAGTTTCCAATTTTCAAGTTACACCACCATCTGCTCCATAGGTTTCCATATTTTCTCCATACATCCCCCAAAACATTCAATATCCTGTTTCAGACCTCACATCCAATATACAAAGTGATATAATTTTTTTTTTAGTTTTCAAATTTGCTTTTTAACATTTTGCATACAATTTCCTTTTATTAAATAATTCTGTATATTTGTTGTTGTCTATTCTAAAGTATTGTTCTGTAACTCAATCTATTTTCCCAAATTACACCCAATTGGTTCATAATTGTTTCAGAGATGCCAACTATTTCAAATGACTGAGCATAATGATTGTAGACATCATTTGCAGCTACTAAGCCTGACCAATGTCTAAGCTGTTTATTATTATAATACCTATTATTATTTATTACTGCTATAGATTGCTCATTTATGACTGTCTTTTGTGTATTTAATAAATAACTTTTGAAAATTATTTTGAAATTATGTCTTTTATTTAGTTCAGAGTAACAAACATACTGGTAAAACAACATTGAACACGCACAAACAGTAAGCAGAAAAAGCCTTTGTGTAAGGACTAGTTTATATCATGTTTATGACACTTATTGTGATAGTTTTGCAGTTGTTGCAACCTTTGTTTTCATGACAATGTCTCTGGATGGTTGGGAGTTATAACAACATTGTCCATTTGACTGCACACACATCTTGTGTGTTATAATACTGCTCAAAATTGAGGTGCTCAAGTTTGGTGTGAACTTTCTTTTGTTTTTAGTCACTAAACTAAATATCCTTTCACTGTCAGCATTAGAATGGAAGCTTGTAAGAATTTCAAGCATAACCCTACAAAGAATGTTCATACTTCTGGTTGCCATTTCCATCCTTAACTGTAGACAGCTGAACCCAAAACTTGTCAACATTCAACTGAAGGACAGTTTCTGAGAAAATATCAATTTGATAGTTCAAATATTGCCCTTCCAACTTGTCAATAGTGTCGTGCTCATGTGTATTGACAAGGACAGGATGCCTGTCTGTGAAGAAGTGTAGAGAAGAGAAATCTTTGCTGACTTTCAGTTTTGGATCAGCAACCTCTGCGTGAATCAGAAGTTCATCATTCAGAGGGAAATGTTTCATCATGTAATTTGTAGCTGTAATACAGTATTTCTGGACACTGGTGTAGAAGCTGATCAGGTCCAGGTCCTTTTCATATTTAACAATGTATTCCTTGGCAGCATTTCCAATAGAAACTGTCTTCATCAGATTGTGTAAGGATTCATTGTTGTAGTCAAGTTCAGTGATGTTGCCTTCAAGATATTCTAGCTTGATGTATCTGACAAGTATATTTTTAACTTATGTAATCAGAGTTCTATGCATAATGTGTATACAAGGTTCTTCTCTTTGCAATATCAAAGACAAAATAACAAGTTCATTTTGTTGTCCAAGAAAACTGTTAACTTATCTAAATCTAACTTGCTCTGTGCATAATTTTTCTTGGTTACTTCCTTGAAAGCTTTCGTTTTCTTCTCTTTTTTTCATTGACTGTATCTTCTTTAGTTCAAGGTCAGACTGCCTAAACATATATTGAGTTATATCAAATGTTTCTTTGTCTGCTTTTGGAGACTGTTGTCTTGTGTCCCTGTGTGGCTGGGAGGGTGTCTTGACTGTGTCCCTGTGTGGCTGAGAGGGTGTCTTGACTGTGTCCTTGTGTGGCTGAGAGGATATCCTGACTGTTAAAGTCTTGCTGCCTGACTGAGCTGCATGTTTAGATCCTTTTGAATCTAATTTTTCCTTTTCACAGTGAAAATGCTTCTTCAATGGCTTCCACATATCCAATATTCTGTTGAGGCACACTCCAAGTGATAGCCATCTTGTGTTAAGATGTAGAATTTTTCTTGTTTCTTTGTCATAAAATCATTGAAACTCTTTGAAATGTTGTTTTCTGCTAGCACTTTTGTCCAGAAAATAGTAGATATCTATTAATATATCAGAAACTGGGCAGGGCAGTTCTAAGAAAGTTTTCTGGGCAACAATATTTTCATGAAGTGACAGGCACAGCCCATGAAGTAAATGCAAGGCTGTCGTCTTGAGATGTGTCCCATTACATCCTTTACCTATACCAGACATAACTGAGGCATTGTCTGAAGAAAAACTAAGGCAGTTTTCCCATGGAATTTTCCTCTTTATCAGTTCGTGGTCCAAAAGCTTGAAAATATTCTCTCCCGTTGAAGCTTCTTTCCATTCCACCATTGTCAAAAGAGAACGAAATTTTTCCAAGCAAAGGGTCAAGATATCGTACTAACAGTGTTTACAGTTTAGCCACAAGTGGATCCACAGACATGGATGACTCAAAACTGTATCCAGTGGTTGTGCTAAATATGACTGTGATAGAATGAAAACTACAGCCATATTTTTCACTATATCAGAGTCTGGGAACATTTTTCTGAATAGATGTCTTGCATGATCGGCTACAGCTAGGGGTGAATTATGAGCAATGATGAATTGTGTGAACATCACTTCTGCATTTATGGTTTCATATTATGAATTCTTACTCATAAATGTCGTTATCTGCATCGTTTTTGTCTTCGCCTCAGCCTTTTGTTGGTGGGATACCAATTTTGTACATCTGGAACAATCATTTATCCAACTATGCGCTACAGAAAAATCGATGTGACAAACTGTAGAAAATGCATGACTGTCACTGACTTTTGGTGCAATGACTGGATATTTTGCACTATATTCTTTCATAAATTTTGATTCACAGTTTTAAAAAAATAGAGAAAATGGAAAAAAAGCCTATATATTTTTCAAACCTTTTTGACCTTAAGAATTTTCCAAATTCTTTCTCACTTGAACATTATAGATTTTTTCCAAATGTGCATCACTCGAAAACTCCCAAACTTAAGATACCTCCCTGATTCTATCAGCTTAACTCTATAACCAAGCCCTTTTCTACATTACAGTCAATGTTATTTTTCACATTCTATCATATCAACACACCTCCCAACTGTATATTACTTCCCCAGCCTTACTCTTGAATTCTATGCTCTACAATTTTTTTTAATTTTCTCTTTTCTGATAAGCTCCAAATTTTCACCACTTTGTAAACTCTACCTATAACTTAATTTATTTCCAGATTACATAAATCTAGCTATTCTCTGTACACTCTCACATGTTTATGAAAAATAAACAGACTAGGCTATTTTCTCTGTATTGTTTAGTCTAAACAGATTCTTACCCAAGATTGTTCTCCCAACACTTTCTGTCTGAACAGTACCATATGTTAATGCTGGATCTCTGTACATACACATGCACTTATGACATTTTATTTAAATTATTATAAAACATTTTCTGTTTTTATACTTATTTATTATGTTCAATTTCAATTTTTGAAACAGAACAATTTATAAATTTTAAAAGTAATGTTTAGATTTAGTTGCTTAACACAGCAAATGAAATTATTATGCCTTATTAGTAGCTGGAAACTAACCTCTTAATAATGCTGACATCTTCCCAAAAGTATTGAAATTCAAGTGATAAAAAAAAGATGAATTAAATGTACAATTTCTGTAACAGGTGCTTCAGTTATTTTGTTTCTAGACCTAAAAAAAGAAAGAATTAATTACTTTAAATGAAGGTACAAGTATAGAGTAATAGCTGATATTTTCTTCAACAAGAAATCTTACAAACAGCAATTTTTTTAATTAAAATAAAGAAGAATTAAATAGCAGTAGTAGTTTGCATGTCCTTCCAACTCAGGCATCTTAGAGTGATAAGAAAAACCATTTAAAATACTGTTAAAATTCATTTATAACAATAACTGATAGTCCTACTCATCAGAGTAATTATCAATTTTTTTTTAAAATGCAAACAACTAATGCAAAAAGAAAAGTATGTTTTAGTTTTGGTAAAACTAGTTTCCTTTCTCAAAAAAAAAAAAAAAAAAAGATATTTTGTTGTGTTTTAGATAATTTTTGTTTTTCAGTTTTGTTTATACAAGTTGTCTATCATTCTATCAATATCAGTTAGATCACACAACTTTTGTTTTTTCCTCAACAAGCATATTGAATTAATCTTATTTTGTTATAAAGTGCACAATAATACCAGCATGTTAAAAGATGCCTAGCAAAACAGATTACTATTACAATAAACATTAAGAGACACTTGAGTGTTAAAGAAGTTATTTCTTGTACACATGAATTAATTAACAGTGAAAGTTTAAAGATCTGAGATTCTAGAAGACCCAAAGAAGAAAAGCAGTTGTCTCAAAACAATGGTGTTAGTTTAAGATTCTTTACATTGTGTATACATTGTACACGTAAGGATTGTTTCAGATGTGACTTAAATGAAGAAATAAGTGTGAAAGATAATAGCTATAATAAGCAGTTACCAAGTTGTTATACAATAAGTTATCATACCTGTCTGGTAGTAAATCAAGGAACTTGCAAGAAAAACAAAGTGTTGGGATCTAGTGGAAATGCAAACTTCTATTGAAAATAATGGAAAAAATATGTAATCATTAAACTGTAATACTACGAATTAATGGTCCTCTATTCAAGCCATTGTCAGGTCATAACATACATAACAGATTTACTGCTATACCATTATTTTAATATATACATTTATTTCAGTTTAATATATATTTAAAAATGCATTTAATGTATATATTTATATGTGTATTGTGAAAGTTCTGCCTGTTATCTAAATTTGTAAAAGATTTCAAAGCGTAAGAATCAACAATGTATGATGCACATATGTAAAATATTAGTGATTGCCAGCTGAATTTTCTAGAATCTTACCTGATGAGTATAAAAGGTAGCCATTGAAACACAAAGGGAGACAGTTTAATATTGTTGATTTGCTACAGTCAGTATACTATAAACCTTGAAAAGTGTAACTGTGATAAACACTTCTTAAACAGAAAACTTCAGATATTTGACCAGGAATGCTTTTAGATTTCAAACATTAAAAACCATTCAACTTCAAAGAATTAACAATAAATGTAGTACTTTCTCAGTAAAAAGTGAGCTTGTAAACTGTATGAAGCCAGCCAAGAATAGTTCTAGCAAGCTTTCTCATCAAGAGAAGTGTTCATATGTATTAACCATGAACCATCAATAAATTATTCAGTCCCAGACCACCGATAGAAGACTCAGTATTGTTTCAAAGTTTGTTAAACTCTTGTATATAAATTTTATAAATCTTGTTGGCAAGTGTCATAAATCTGATACACATCAACATTCAATTAACTTCCAAAAAAAAAAATTTAAATTTCTAGCTATTTGAAATCATAATACATTAACATATATAATAAATCAGAAACTCATCCACAATAAATTATAATACATAATACACATGAAAAACAAGAGATAATTTGTTCTTTCATAGTTATCCTTACATATCCACCCTTAAGTAAAAAGTTAAATACACTCTTTATTTTATAAGAGGGAAAATCATTAATTTCTCTCTTAAACTCCTGTAGCATTCTGTTTTCAACTGTTGCTTACCATAGTTTTCATATTTTTGAACATAATTTGTTATAACAAGAAGAAGACTGAAGGTAGTACAAGTATATAACTGGAATTTACTTCTACAAGTTAAAAAAAATACATCAACTTGCTTTTTTGAATACTTATCTAAATTTTGAAAGTCATTTCACCACCAACTCAAAAATAAAAGATCAATGAAATCCACAACACATAAGATTTCAAACATCCTGAAAAAGCATAATGTGAAGACTCCTGATATTTTACATACATTTTTCTCAACTTAATGGACCAACTTGTTTACAACTTCAATAATGACAGATGGTTACATGGTCACTAATATATGAATTACACAATAAAGTTTAAAGAAAAAATATCATCCAAATATTACCACTAATTACAGTTAGGGCCTTTGTGTATTCTGCAAAGAAATTTACTAAAAACATGCAAAACTATTTTACAATGCCATATGTATATTATATTACATATACACTAAATGAATATTAAACTTAACATATATTAATTACTTTTAACCAATACTCATCTGAAATGCATAATCTTACCACAGTAATAAATTAACTAACTGATTCTAAGAAACAATACAAACTATATCATGGATTCAAAATGTTTCTTAATAGTACCACGAGATCGTACTTGTGGCTTATATTATTATACTACTTAAACATAACGCCAAAGGCGCTCTAAGATGTTTCAACTGTCAATAAAATGTACAACAAAAAAATAAAACAAACATCCAATCTCTCGAAAGGAGTTTCATAAACTTCCAAAAACTTATTACTAACTAGAAATACTTACTTAATAATCTCATCCGTACAAATCTTCAAAAAAATAGTCCCATGTTACTTTTACTATCAATAAATATTTGAACTTTGAACTGACGCATGCTTGCATGCACATACACACACACACAAAAAAGAGAGAAAATCTAATCACCTATTTATTACTTAAATTACTATTATTACTGATACTAAGTATAAACTTAATGATGGATACGACTGCATACATGTGGAGAAAACGTAATATCATATATGTATTTTGACGTTAATGTAGTTAACACATTTTCAAATGATTTGATTTACAAGATTACATTCAAATATTTTCAAGTTGGCAATGCTTTTAACGTGTAAAATGATTTTAGCCGTATATGACGAAGATTGATTCTGGAGTAAACAATATCCTTTATTTTAAGTAAAAGTAGCCTTAATCTCGACATTATTAGATTTTGTTTGTTTGTTTGTTTTTGAATTTTGCACAAAGCTACTCGGGGGCTATCTGCGCTAGCCATCCCTAATTTAGCAGTGTAAAACTAGAGGGAAGGCAGCTAGTCATCACCACTCACTGCCAACTCTTGGGCTATTCTTTTACCAACGAATAGTGGAATTGACCGTCACATTATAACGCCCCCACGGCTGAAAGGGCGAGCATGTTTAGCGCGACGGGGATGCGAACCCGCGACCCTCAATTTACAGGTCGCACGCCTTAACACGCTTGGCTATGCAGGGCCGACATTATTAGATTCTAAACATTCTCTAAAAGTCACTCAAACAGGCCTTTATATCTCCTGTAATTTCGTTAATAAATTCATACAAAGCAATCAATATACTAAAAACCTTATAGTTACAGCTTCAAGACTTCGCTCAGCCGACTACAGAAATGAAAAATCAACTTTGTAAATCATTTCTTCATTCACACAAAAAATCTCCAATTACCTTTGTCAAAACCTCTACACCAACCACCAGAACTAAAATCTCAAATCTCACAAACAAAATCGACACTAATACACCAAACATAAACACACTACAGTTTACCATACATCCCTTAAATCAATTAAAAAATAACGAACACTTGGGGAAAATTTCTTTTGACTTCAAGTCCACTTAAAAACCATTTCCTAAACTAAAGTTATAACAAAATAAAAGTTTTATACAATCACACAATATCAACGTTATTTATAAAATAAAGGACAAAACTGTTTAGAGTTTTACATCTCTGAAACCAGATTCACCGAACATAATAAAAAATATTCGCATGTTTACCACCATTGCAACTAAAAAAATCCTACAGTATATCTATATATAAACTTGATAACATACAGATAGTAATTAAAAGCCTAGAAGATAAGAATGATTGCTTGGCTATAGAATATGATAAAAAAAAAAACACCTTGGAACAAGAGCTAGAACATAAGCATGAGAAGAAATAATGTGAGCTGATGATGAACTATATATAAGGTAAGTATGATAATAAGACTGGCAAAGAAAAACCAATGTCCAGTTATCTAAGTTTTGGAAAAGTAATGTAGATAAATTTTTCTATGTTGTTCAAAATGTAGCGAGGGAAGAAGAATTGCAACCTCAGTATATGGTGTGAAAATTATTTCCAACATTACTTGAAAACGCTTTATCATGAATAAGACCGAGAACGGCCCAGCATGGCCAAATGGTTAAGGGAATCCACTCGTAATCTGACGGTTGCGGGTTCTAAACCCAATCACATCAAACATACTCATTCTTACAGCCGTGGAGGCGTTATACAATTTACGATCAATCTCAATATTCGTTGATAAAAGAGTAGCCCAAGAGTTGACGGTGGGTGGTGATAACTAGCTGCCTTCCCTCTAGTCTTACACTACTAAATAGGGACGGCTAATGCAGATAGCACTCGTGTAGCTTTGTGCGAAATTCAAAACCAAACCAAAACTGAAAACAGAAATGAATTAAAGCACGAAGTGAAATCAAACTATTTTATAGTCATATAAACTAAGTCTGAAGACTTATCACAGGAAATTCATAGAGTTATAATATACGACAGATGGAATCTTTAATGAGTATGGAGTGTGGAACAAAGTTGTTAGATAAATAGGTTAAAGGGTCCAGCTGCGCTGGAAACGTTGACAAGGTTACAGATATAATGTTGCAAGAGAGCTTTACACAGAATTACCAACGCTGTTAACGATAACGCTAAAATAGTCGTGCGGTGACAGATGGTTACCCACATGTTGTTTTGCTTGATAATGAAGTATAAGCTGTCGGGTTGCAAAATACACAAGTAGCAGCGGTAACACATTGTCTAAGTAAGCATATAACAATTGAGGTTAGAAGATGAGTAAGACTAAGTAAATAAATTAATTATCAATAAACTAATACAAAGAATGATGCATATTTAACTGCTGGTAGAATAGAAAATAAGGATCGAGAACAATTAATGAAATGGGAGTTCAAATATAAGAGTTTAGATACATGCCAATATGAAACCATGGAGAAAATATTAGAAGTACTGAAGCATGGGCAAAATTATCATTACTTTCTGTAAGAAATGTTAAAACGTAAATGCAACGGAAATTATGCAAAGATGATAGAAATCAAATCATACTTTCAAAGAAATGTAAACAGACAGCATTGGAAGTAAGGCATAATGAAATGTTGACCAGACTCTTAGAAGTAGCTGAAAAAAAAAGGTAGGATCCAAAAACCCTGTTATGTATGGAGACAGAGATTTATGTAAAAAAGCTCTTTTGTATGTTAATTACATGTTAAAAAGGGTAAGAAAAAAACATCTAGGGAGTAATATATTCTCAGAGTGTTTGATTCTGCACTATATTATATTAATCTGAGAACTGGTAGTGATATTTTCTTGGTTTGGGTTTCCTAAATAATTCTTATCAAATTTAGGTATATATTGTTAATTTATTATGGGCACGGTTTTGTTTTAACCCTTTCCAGGTGGATCTGGCTATTTTGTCTATAATCATTGATAAATCCATAAAAAGAACATTCACACGAAAAAGTTTATCAACAAAATTATGAACAGTCATATCACATACATTTTTATCAGATCTAAATTTCTTTAATAGTCTATATTTTGAACCGTGGCTAAAATGATAATAAATTTAATATGTACAATATTGTCCACGAAGAGATGAATAAGATTCTTAAAGTCCCTTCCTGATTATAAGTCTATGTTTGATAACTCTTTTTGATGAATCTTCTAATGTTGAGATCATGTGGAGGCAGACCTAGTGCATCAAGATGTTCACCTTTCTCATATCGACCACAGTAGCTACAGACCCAGATGACTTGGATCCAGGTGGATGACATATAACTGTTTTTGTGTACAGTAGCTAAAAACCGGTTTTTGATACCCGTGGTGGACAAAGCACAGATAGCTTTGTGTGTAGCTTTGTGCTTAATTCAAAATCAACAGCAACTGTGTATGGTCAGGTTGATGATCATCACAAAAGCATTTTAATGTTTTTTTCTCGTACACAAATATTGTGAAAGTAACAAATAAATTTCCATAGTGCTCACAACTTTTTAGATATCAGTTATGATTTTTCTAGACTGATAAATATCTAAAATAGACTTGAATTCAGTATAGGTGAGAGCATTTATAGTATTGAGTAAAGTAATGGTTTACTAAAAATATTCCTATTCATAAATTTCTATATTTTACCAAATTAAAGTATGAATCTCTGACAGATATGGTGGGTGTAAAATCAAAGACAAGGAACGTTTATCCTTCAATATCTTTCACCATAGTCTGTACGAATTTCTTCATCTTGGAACTGTTTTCTGTTCCACTAAATCTGGTTGCAAAGGTCAACAAGAATTTTGTTTTCCATCCACATCGATTGCAATGTATTTGATGTTGTAATGTTTGAAATTGTATGTTTTTTTTTCAAAAACCATTAAATGCATCATTATCAATGCATTCTATAACAATGTGTAGATACTTGACCTGAAAACGTGTTATCAGTAGATGCTTGTAACTTTCACTAAGAAATTGATCATGATTTGCAGTCTATATACTTCATAGAAAATTTAGTAGTTCCTTTCTAAACGGCTTTTGTATGCAACAAAATGACTGAAGGACTGATTTTTACTTTTCTAGAATAAATATCAGTGTTTTATTCAAAACCCTTAAAATCTGATTTATCCTCACATAATACAACATGTATTTATATTTATTATGAAGCATAGTTTTAAAGTAGCATCAACAGACAAAAACTTGTTTGTGGAAAAAAAGATGCTTTATTGTAAACATCTGATAATTTCAACAGTTTGACCAAAAGTATTGGAAAAATAAAATATTTATAATATGTATGTGTACTATTTATAATAACATATTTGTTATTTAATGTAGATATTTAAGGTAAATGTTTAAATTTCATTTTCTCTACTATATCACGACTAAATCTAACTATTACCATCAATATGCAGTGCAATGAAATATTTAACATATGAAAATATGTACATATGTTTCAACTCTTCATAGAAATTGAAAGAAGTAATTTTTGTTTGCTATCTTTTCACTTATAGTTTATTTCCAATTTACTTTTCCATTCTTCATCTGTCATTGTTCGTACGAAAATGTCTCACAATGGCCTATGGGCCTTTTTACAACTGTTTGCAGTTCTGTTAGTATGTTTAGATTCAATGAGGTATGAAACAAATATGTAAAGTTATAAAAATAATTAAACCTTTCAAGTATGAAATCTAAAACAAAATAATACATAATTAACTGTCTATCAAACTAATATGTATGAGGTGTGAAGCAATAGCCAAGCACTGAGGACATTGCTATTCACAATGGACAGCAAAAGAAGTATGCTTCTCATTCGAAAAATAATCTGTCATTATATCTCATTTAACAAGGATAAACTAGTTGTAATTTTTAATTTATCTATTGGTTATAAGAATCTAAATGGATGGCAGAAAAACTATTGCTTAGCAACAGATTATTTTGGAATGTGTGGCTAACATCAGATGGGGAGGAGGACAAAATCTTTATCTACGAATTCTAGCAGTTTAGAAACGAAACTAATATGTAAAATTTGATTTTGAGTATGTAGAGCTTTAACTATACTGTTATAGAAGTACAGAAAGAGAGAGCTAAAATGATAAATAAGCAGTCAAACACACTGTTTATTAACAATATGCATATTACATAACCTGAACACTAATGATGTAATTGTTTCTTTCACAACAAAAGAATAATTTACATAATATATTATACTGAGACATTCAGAACCTGAAAGGAGGGAAATCCATCTTGTATCATCAGGTACATTATGACAACTATGTGGGTACTCTAACCTTGTCAAAGTTACGTCCCAAATGTCCTTTATTAGATTTCAGGAGTTTTGCGATAAACTTTGGTACACTGTATATGTGCGTGTGTGTATATATAAAAATTACATAATAGTTATTCATATTTGAAAATATAAAGAAAAAATCTAGGCTTCGAGGCCCCACTACGGACAGAGTGTAGATAGCCTATCATGTAGTATTGTGCTAAAATTAATGAAAAATTTAACTTACCCTCAAAAAGAAAATTGCGATAAACCTTATCTAATTATCCACCATGGTTATTATAGCATTAATGACAAAAAAGAAAATTCTGTCTGATCCCAGTACCTTTTCTTTTGTTTATTCAGTAGTATTTAGTTCAGTATAAAAACATTTGATTGACAGTTTGATCTTGAAGTCTAATCACGCTTATTATTCTTGCCTTGTCTGTTTTGATAGGGTTTTCAATAATATAAACATCTTTAGAAGGTTCGTCAATTTTCGGTTTAGGATCAACTTTTATTCTACAAAGGGTTTCTTAGCCTTTCATGGCTTAAAGTTGTTATTATATATATATATATGTGTGTGTGTGTGTGTGTGTGTTTGCTTTCTTAATTCACTAAAACTGTGCTGTTTAAAAATTACAAATTAGAATGAAAATTGTGGCACCACACATTGTTAAACCGAGATCTATTCTTATGCATTGTAATAGGAATTGTAAGAAATAGACATCAGAACATTAATAGCAGTTGCACACACAAAACAGTGTATAATTTTATCATACAACAAATTATTTACTGCATAGGCAACTACCATCAGCACATTACTGGTGCCCTTTGTCAGACATAAATGTTAATGGTCCATTCAGGTACACAGCTACTTTGCTGAATGTTTAATCTATGAGAGACATGTCACCAAGTGGCACCTTGGTCACCTTCCCTCCAGGTATTGTGCTTTGGTAGATGTGATATGACCTGTAGAATATTGTCATATCACCAATGACCTCTGGCCACAATAAATTGCTGGTGAATCTGTCTGCTGTCTTCTTTGTTTCTATGTGTCCTCCTACAATCAACTTATGAGCCATCTTCATCACGTGAGTTTAATAAGTTCATGGTGTTTTAGCATATCGTCACATGCCTTCGTCCATGCATCACTTGTAGGCATTTTTCTGTGAGATGTGGGATAACACAGACTGCCCAGCTGCCTGTGTCCTGATTTTGATTTTGGGTGAATCATTCATATCTTTTGGGAAGACATCCATTTTGTCTTTTTGTTCATCAAGCTTGAGCAGCTTGGGTCAGCTGGTCCTGACCCTATTGTCATCCTTTAATTATTTCTGTTTATGTTGGGTGAACTGAGAGATCTCCATTTATGCTCTTATTCTCTTTGTTTCCAGTCATTATACCATTTCTTTCTTCAGTATTTCTTCCTCTGTTATCAGAATCTTTGGGCCTAAAATGATTGCCCTTTTGATTCATTTATCCAAATCAGTTTACACAGTTATATAACATGAATGTCATGTGCAATAATTTTGCCACTAATACAGCTGTATGTATATAGACCTACTTTATCGGTTATTTTCATCTTATTTTATCACTGCTTACCATTGAATAATTGCAGCTGGCTAGCCAATGTTAGGTTTTATAAGAGCTTGGGTTTTTTTCATTAGGTGTCTAGGACTTTATAAAAAATATATATCAACAATAAACAAAGACACACAATTCATTTGTTTTAAAATAATATAATTAAAACAAGGCAAATATGTATAAAACATTGTTACACAGTTGGTTATTACAATTGTATCCATAAAATTCAATTACTTTAGACCCTTTGACAAGACAAATTCTTCTTCTTTATCTCCGTTATTCCAATGCAATCTGGAAAACTCCCTGTATAAAACCGCTTGTAACAGCGGAACACACATTCAGTCTAACTTTAACTTTTCACTTTACTTCTACTTTCACTAACTTGGTCTCCTATGTTGCTACGTGTGAATCCACAGGACGATCACTGATGTTTAAATGGAATTTAATGTGACGAACTACATTCATACCATCCACACCGTGAAACTGTAACAATCAAGAATTAGCAAGTCTAGCGACATTGCTAAAGTTCATATAAGCAAACACACACACATATTTGAATTAAAGGTCCAAAGAAGACAATTGTACACAAAAGCCATATTGTTACTGGTACGAGCACAAAATTACAGTTTAACAGACACATCAATTCAGCACGGGTTTGCAAGCTAGAAACAATGAATTGAGACCTTTACTAAATATCTTACACATTCCGACTCTTACGTTATCAAAAACAAGACAATCTTTGAAAGCTTCCAAAAGATAAACAAATCAATACCTCGTTCTATAGCAGCTACATGGAGAGTCCCTAATTCAAATTCCAAAGCCTCCAGTGTCTATTGTAAGAAATTCCAGTAGTTTTAATTTTTAAACCCCTATAGAGAATACCCAAGAGGCAAACTAGGGGCGATCAGAAACTGTTGTTTCTTTTCAGCCGAAAAATCTACCAACTTAGTGCCCGACCTGAAATGTAAAGCATTATAAACATGTACATTGTTTGTGTTTGAATTTCGTGCAAAGCTACAGGAGGGCCATTTGCGTTAGCCATCCATAATTTAGAAGTGTAAGATTGGAGGGAAGGCAGTTACTCATTACCACCCACTGCCAATTCTTGAGCTACTCTTTTACTAACGAATAATGGGAATGACCATCACATTATAACGTCCCCATGGCTGAAAGGGCGAGCATATTTGGTGTGACATACATAAGATAGTACTAATCAGTGTGATTAGTGATCCAGCTTAATGGTGATGTGTACTTAGCCCAGGGTTGCAGGATGTCAGCTAGTTGAGATATTTGACGTGTTTTTGTGTTTGTCTTTTGCTTTAGTGTAGTAGCGATAAACTAGTTTAATGAACCGGTTTTATATTGGTAAGAGCTTTTTTAATGAATCGAGGTATGTTGTGGGAATATAACTGGGCAGGCGAAAAGCAATTTTGATGGCGCGATTCTGGAGATTCTGTAATACTGAGTATTGGTTTTCAGACATATTACATGTTCTGCTCTGCCGTACTCGAAAAGGGGTCCAATGAATGCTATGTATATGGTGAGAATGATTTTGGCGAGCAACATTTGTTAGGGCCACTGATACGTTTTAGTTGTTTCTCTTTAATTTTGCGCAAAGCTACTCGAGGGCTATCTGCGCTAGCCGTCCCTAATTTAGCAGTGTAAGACTAGAGGGAAGGCAACTAGTCATCGCTACCAACCACCAACTCTTGGGTTACTCTTTTACCAACGAATAGTGGGATTGACCGTCACATTATAACGCTCCCACGGCTGGGAGGGCAAGCATGTTTGGTGCGACCGGGATTATGAGTCGCACGCCTCAACACGCTTGGCCATGCCGGGCCAATACGTTTTAGAAAGAACATTCTGTTACTTGCTTTATTAATTATTTTATGGGAGTGCTGTGTCCAGGTTAAATTCCGAGACATGGTGAGGCCTAGGAAGGTGATGAAATTGGTAAAGTTGATATCAACGTTATTGAGGCTTAATTTTATATTGTTAAATATTTTCCTATACTTATTGACGTTTCGATGAAAGGCTACGGCCTGTGTTTTGGTGGGGTTTAAGGCGACACGCCATTTGTTGCACCACTGAGTGACTGAATCGAGTGTTGTTTGGATCCTGTAGGTTGCTATATGGGGGTTGCTGGAGGTGCTCCATATTACTATATCGTTGGCATACTGGGAAATAAGGGTTTAATTAAGAGAATGAAAGGGTATGTCATTAGCATAAATGTTGTAAAGTATTGGACTAAGCACCGAGCCTAGGGGTATACCTGCGTTTAAGTTGAATCGATTTGAAACTGATATATGAATTTTGACTACAGATGTATGATTAGTGAGGTAGCTGGATATTCATCGGACTAAAATTTGCGGGATCGGGATGCCTAGGGCTAGAGTTTTATACCAGAGGCCATTGTGCCAGACTGAGTCGAATGTTTTTTGGACATCCAGGCAATAGTTGTTTGTTTGCAGTTGAACCCTCTAAAACTGATCTGGTGAAACGGACCAAATGGTCAGTGGTTTGTCTTTTCCTTCTAACTGCGATTTGGTTCTCGCTGATCAATTTGTTACACTCAAGGAAGCAGTTAATTCTGTTGGTAATTGCTTTTTCCGTACATTTACCCAGGATATTAAGCAGACTGATTAGTCTATAATTATTGGGATTGCTTAGGTTCTTGTCTTTTTTTTGGTATGTGTGTGTGTTTTTTTATAGGAAATTCACATTGAGCTATCTACTGAGCCTCCAGAGGGGAATCGAACCCCTGATTTTGTAAATCCGTAAACATACCGCTGTACTAGCGGGGATCTTTTTTGATATGACTTTAATTAGAACAGTTTTCCAAATGTTCGGGTAGTATCCTGAAAATAGGGAGAGGTTAAAAATTCGGGTAGTATCATGAAAACATTGAGAGGTTACAAATAAAATAAAACAAAACAAACAAACAAACAAAAGAACTGACAGGTATTTCAGTTTGAAGTTCTCTATCCCCGGAGGAGATAGAGACAACTGGGGGTATTCAGAAAGATGGCTTTTCTCTTTGCCCCACTCGTGATTTTAGGATATTGAAGCAGCTACCTGAAAAGAAGAACAAGAAAGAAAAAAAAAAAGAGTAGAAAAGAAATAAAATAAAGTAATAAGGAAAGAAAGAAAGTGAGAAAAAAGAAACCATGACGGACGAGACCATCCTGATATAAGGTGCGAACCCTGAGCAAGCAAGGAAGACGAAAGACCGACGAACAGACGCCAGACACCCATAGGTTATATGCGAATACCACAAAATCAACCGCCGATACATGACTTTCGGTCAATCAGGGCGGCCGGGATCTGTAGACCCAATGCCGAAATTTAGATGTGGGGGAAAGGGGAGAACCCCGGGAAAACCCACTTTCAGTAGCTAGTGACAATGATCCAACTAGTGCCAGTTTAGCTCATTTCATAAGGGTGGAAGGTCGTACAGAGAGAAAAATGGGGCTATATCGCAATAATGTTTTACCTTTTTTATTAACGTGTGAAAGTCATGGAGAGGTGGTAAGTCCACTGCACTGTACGGCGAAACTCCAGGTTGGGCTTCAACATAATCGAATTGAATTTTTTCTTCCTGTTTGTCGTAGAATGTTGATCGTGATGCCGGACGTATAGATTGTTGTCGTGGAATGGATGACAAATAAAAAAACCCGCAAAAAAACTTGACAGGGGTTTAGTTTAGAGAGAGAGAAATCAGAAGAATTCTCTCTCCAACTGGGGTGTTCAGGAACGTTGTGGTTCCTCTTCGTCCCCTTTCGTGGAAGGTTATTGAATTTAGCTCTTTTTTTTATAAATAATTTTTTAAACTCTTTTTGGGTGAAGGAGTAAAGTTTAGTATTATTCGTGAACGAGGCACAGGTAGCACCGGAGAAAACGGCCAAATCCATCCCGAAAGGCAGATGTCACGGTAAATGTGAATATAAATCTAAACGACCCGATTCGGGTCATGGCAATAGTTGCCTTGGCTGGGATCTAAAAATCCAATGCCTGAGTTTTTGCTGTGGGGGGAAACGGGAGTGGCCCGAGAAAAACCAATTTCACAGGACAGGCGCCGAAAGTTTTACCTGTCCTGTGGGACAAATAAACCACAGAATGAATCTATTTATAGGTTTTCGTAGTCAGGTATTCTTACGCGCTTGGCTGACAATGATGGCAAACAAAACTGTGAAGATATATGACATGTATAAAGGCAATATAACAAAACACTGAAATATAAAAATGCATGCGTTATCTCAAGGGTAAATATCAATTTTCATATATTCAAGTACTATGCATGAGAGAACTAATTGTCTATGAGGATTAACATGTGAGTGATTGGGTTTCCGGATTGTTCTCCAATCGGATTCGTTTGAAAGGGCATAATATTCGGTTATTGTTAGGATTTAGATTCAAAAAATGAAACTGAGCTAGCAGTGGCTACATTCTCTATATATAATGCCCAACTGAAACTTAGAATGTTCTACATACTGCATGATATTACGATGCAGCATAATCAATGAAATAACTAGAAGAACTTAGAAGGTTCTAGTGACATCATACAACAATATAACAATTACCAACTAGTGAATTACACAAGGTGTAATTTTTTACACAATTACATAAACACATCTCCAGTAAACTGTCAGTCGTAAATATTAATTATTTTAACAGTTGCGCCAAAACTATCTAAATCATAATTCTTGTATTATATTGTAATGAAAGTCATTGATATCTAACATTTTGTTTAAAATATATAAAAGAATGAATAAGCGTATAAACAGCCAATTTAAATATGCATATTTTATGCAATGATATATCTGAAATGAAATAAAACAAAACAGATAATTATGAAAAATATTTCTAGATGTATGTATATTCATGTACACTGCTGGCCAAAATCTTAAAGCCAATGAACACAAAGAAAAAATATGCATTTTGGGTTCAACTTAACCACTTATTTGAATACAGCTTTGAGAGATGAAAATAAAAAAAGGGGAAAAAATAGCATTTAATATGGAAAATGTAAACACTATGAAATTAGCCTTAACACTAGCTGGTCTAAAGTTTAAGACCATACTGAAACAAAGCGTTAATCGGTAAACACGATGAAATTTAGTCATTTGTGTTCAAGCATTAGCGTTGTTAATTTCTCCCACTGACATCTCCTGTGTTACATTGGATAAAAACATGACAAAGGCTAAAAAGTTGACAGAGTTTGAACATGACAGAATTATCGAGCTGCAAAAGCAAGATCTTTCTCAATGTGCCATCGCTGGTGAGATTGGGCATAATAAAACAGCTGTTGCAAAAAGACCCTGAGGGATACGGAACGAGAATTTCAAGTGATTGACCCAAGAAAATTTCGCCGGCGTTGAGCAGGAAGATTCGGTGTGCTGTCCGGCAATACACCAGACGATCGTTGAACCAGATTAAAGCCCTTACGAACGCAGAGTGCTGCTCAAGAACAATAAGACGGCTTTAAAAACCGTAAACGTCTTCAAATGCCACGCCTTCTTCCACACCACGAAACAGCTCGGTTAAACTTTGCTGAGAAGTACCAAACATAGGACGTTGAAAAGTGGACGAAGGTTTTGTTCTTTGATGAGAAAAACTTAACCTGAGTAGTCCAGATGGCTTCCAACGTTACTGGCACGATAAGGATATCCCACCGGAGACATTTTCTACACGACATAGTGGAGGAGGTTCTATCAAGATCTGGGATGCCTTCTTCCATGGAACAATGGAGCTTCAGGTTATACAGGGCCGTCAAACAGCAGCTGGCTACATTGGCATGTTGGAGAGAGCATTCTTATTGACTGAAGGCCCTCGCTTGTGTGGAGATGACTGGATCTTTCAGTAGGATAATGCTGCAATCCACAATGCCCACAGGACAAATGACTTTTTCATGGCGAATAACGTGATTCTTTTGGACCATCCAGCGTGTTCGCCCAAACTGAACCAAACTTTTGAAGTATAATCTTATTTTATACATTTCTTCAATAAGCTAATTGATCATAAAAATAATGCGATATATTTTTGAAATCTCAAAATACAATTTTGGTCTAAAATGCAGACGTTTAGCGTTTTCATCATTAAAATAAATAATGATGTTTATTTACTGTGTTATAGAAGAAAATAAACTAAGCTTTATAATTTAATGAATTTTAAATATTTAAAAAATTACAATAAGCTAAAGTGAAAAAACACTTACTATGTTTTTTTAGGTTTTATAGAATTACTATCTTGCTTATAAATCTTGTTTTACATGAAATCACTGCATCTCATAGAATGCAACATTTTTGTGAAAAGTGTACTGCAAAACTTCTTGGTCCATGAAATATTTATAATTTTTAAATACAATCAAGTAAAGAAATATTACAGTTTTGAAAAATAATAATTTCATGACTAATAAACTAATAAAAAAAGCCAACAATGTACCTCAGTGAAACATGTTCACATGGCTTGAGTTTACATTTTTACAAAGTTTGGGTACTTTTACCTTGTTTCAAAGGTCTATTGAGGATTTCATCCAGGCTAGGAGATTAACAGGTTTATTGTGATCACATGCCTTTAAGTTGACTACATTCTGTTTATTTAGTTTAAGGATTTTTCTTTTATTAGAATGTAACTTTAGAAAATTGTTATAACTATTAATTTTCTTGTTTTCCATCTGTTTTCATATATTCAAAGCTATGTCAGTAAATAATAAATAGCAAACAACAATAAGTTTGTTTGTATTTTTATTGAGTTAGTTATCCTTGCAAGTAAAGTTTCACTGTATCAGTAGTTTGTGTTAAGTTTCTGTACATTCTTTCCAACATAGTCATTATATGAGCTTTTCATTTTATTTATTTATTTTCACCTGAGATTATGTTAGTTTCAAAGCTATAATACTAAGCAAACAATGCAAAATAATATTCAGAAACATATCATTTTATTTCATGACATTATTCACAAATGTTTTTAAATATTATATCTAATAAGATTTAATGAATTACACACAATAAAGGAAAGTGAAATAAGATCTTACCAATGAAACACGTAAATACACAGTCATATTTTTACAGAGCTTACCTAAATAAAACCTTGAATGTGATTATAAACTTTTATGCATTTGGAATAGTGCACATTCAGTCTCAGAAGATGTTAGATGATACAAAAATAACTAAAATTCACAAAAGCTGCTAGTATAGAGAACTATACCAATGTACTGTCATGGCCTCACAAAAGCTGCTAGTATAGAGAATTATACCAATGTACTGTCGTGGCCACTCTTCTAAGAACCATTACACTTTTGTTCTTTTCCATCACAAAATATGGTTTATCCACTTTTTGATATTTTATGTAAAAAAAAATCCACTGAACTTATAGCATATCATGAACATTATTAGCTGGATTTTTTATTAATCAACACTAATAAGTGAACTGAGGTTCCCTTTAGAGATGGAAAGGCATAGTGGTTAGCTTGCATGGCTTAAATTAGAAGGTTCAAAGTTTGATCCCAAAATATGTCAGTGAACACTTCTTTTTGTTTTAGCTGTGAGTGTTGTAAAAGTGATTGTTATTTGGCTAAGAATAGCCATTTTGGGCTGCAGATTCTGTTCAATGTTTGTCATTGTCCTCATGTGTCATGTTGTTGTTCAGAAAAGTGATCAAATATGTATCATATATCATTATTCATGTTATAATGTTATTCATTAAATACTAATCAAATATATGCAGGGGGTGTAGAAAAAAGGTGGCATCCCTTGAAAATGTTGTTAATTTGTTATGTCTTTTATTAGATAACAGAAAAATATGTAAGACTCTATACTTTAGGATGCATTTGAGATAATCTGTTCAAATATGTTCTCAAATCCTAATTTTAACACTGACTTTCATAAATACCTGAACTTTTCATTATTTCAGTTACATTTTCTCATAAAAAATGTTGTACACCTGCTGTAGTTTCTTAGATCTTCTTATTAAAATTAGCCATTAAAATGATCAAACAAGTTTGTCTGCAATAATAAAAGGTAGAAATGAAAGTCAAAATAACACAAACTACTTTCACAAATCAATATTTAGTCAGCATTCCCTTGGATTTCAGTACTGATTCACATTAACATAGCATGCTTTCAATGAGTTTGTGCAGATATTCCTGAGTAATTGACTGCAATTTTTCTTTACGTACTTTAACAAGTTAATCTTCCATGTTTGGTTTGTGATCGTTTGTCACTTGGTTTACCTCAACCCATTTATTTTCAATTGTATTGATATCAAGTGATTGACTTGACCATTCTATAATATCAGTTCTCTTATATCTTAAATATCTTTTAATAACTTCACGAAAAAAAGAAAGAACATGACTGTAATCTTTTGAACTGAAAAAAAGAAAAGCAAGTACCATTTGAAGTATAATCTTATTTTATGCACTTTTTCAATAACCTGAATGTTTATTCAAAAGTAATGCAATATAATTTTTGAAATGTTAAAAGACAGTTTTGGTATAAAATGCAGAGATTTCATGTTTTTATCATTAAAATAAATAATGATCTTTGGTTACTTTTATTTTAGTTACATTAGGTGTACAGTTTTGGTCTAATAATGTTTTGTACATAGTCATTGTATGTACTTTTTATTTTATTTTATTGTTTTTTTTTAAATATCTGGGATTATGTTAATTTCAAAGTTGAAATACTAAGCTTACAATACAAAATAAGCTTCAGTAACGTACTGTTTTATTTCAAAATGGTTATCACTGCATCTAATTTTTACATCCTAATGTGAAAGATTGAAAAATGAGATTGCTGCAGGTTTTTTGAACTAATTCTTTTAGTAGGGAAAAATCTCAAAAACAGAAATATTACTAAAGCCCTAAGCTCACATTTGTTTGGTGATACATTTTTCAGAAAAATTATATCTAGTTTAGGCACCATTTCATATCTTTTATTGTCTAGGGTTTAATTGTTTTTCTCTTTTTAGACATTGTGAATGCTAGTGGTCGTTTGTGTTTTAGAAAAAGGAGAAAATTCTGCTGAGAAAAAAAGGCTTTAGTGAAAGAAACATTAAAATAATTTAGACATGTTTGGCATAAAAGTGATGGATTTGCTGGTAGCTGGTGGACAGGTAAGCAGAAATCCTATCGAAACATTCTAGGCTTGATTGAGAAGGACTTAGTCAAAGCTTGAAAAAATTAACTGCTGTAGTTGGAATGAATATGCTTGATAGGAAACACTCAGCCAATTGAATATAACATTTCTTCTCGTTACAGCAGAGATAAGAAAACGTATTGAGTAGATTTCTTCTGTGAAATATCTCACATATATTGTGAACCATGATTTCTGTCCTTGCATTCACCTCTTTCTTCTTTATGACATCTGCTTCATGCTCTGCTTTTGAGAGCTGTGCATTGAGGTAAAGCTCACCATTCATTTTTGAAATGATGGAAGAATAGGTATGAACAATGTTGATGCCAAATTTTATTTTGTAAGCAGGATATTTTATATTAAATTGTTAGGTATTAATCACACTAACATTCACTTTTCAAAATGTGGCATAACTTGAATAAAATGCAGATTAACTGTATGTTATTGATGAGTGGTTCCTAGCATGACTGAAATGTTCAACAATTACTTTTCTCAGGGGTGGTATAAGTAGCTTAGAGCTTTAGCTTTGAGTAAAACCAAGAATGCAAGACGATTAACTTTTTTTACTGTCATGAAGTGATTTAAATTGTTAGATTAACATAAATGTTTCTATCACTGAGGTGAGTACTTTCACTTGTACTTTTATCAGTAAAGAGTTTTGTATTTGATAATGTTTTAAAATATTTCTTTCTGATTGAAGTAATACATAGACAAACTTTTTATAAGCTTTTTTGTCACACTGTAGAATTGTATTCTACAGTTACTTTTCAGACTTTGTTCAAATAACAGTGGAAGGCCTGATAAGCCATTCTTCAATTTTTTGTTGGCTTGATTTTTAAGTTAAATCATTTAACAGCTTGCTGTGCTCTTGGACTTTCTGACTGATTAAATCATTCTTCTGAGAATTGTTTTTCATCATTTTTTTTTTAATAATTGGAGTGTAATATTGATTATATATGTATATTTATAGGATTATAAGCTCAATTATATTATGTTAAATATGTATAGAATTTCTGGTCATGTATAAGTTTACTGTACTTAAGAGTAAAATTCATAAATAGTATTAGATTTGGACCTGTCAACAGTGTAAGTAATTTGTATTCAAAATTAATTGAAAATAGAACTTTACAGGCTTAATTTCTTATTTGATATTCGAATGAAAATTTTTTTTAGATGTTTTGAAATACACAAAGAAGGAAATCATGTAGATAAACTACATGATTACAAGACTGATAATCAGCATCATGGGCTGTTGGCAATATATGAAAGTATGAAGGTTTTAAGAGGCTGAGTAAATACAGTATCATATAAATTGCTCAAAGGAAAAGCTCGTACCTCAAGGGATACTCTACTAGTGTTGTAGAGAATAGCTTTGTATGTAACTGTATGTATAAGCCCATAGCAAAAAAATTCTCCACTACATGAAATTAGCATTTTATAGTAAAACATAAATCTATTATGTAACACTACTATTAATTGTAGATGATTCACAGAAAACTGTTTGGGGGATGAATGGCAAAATATATTACCATGGTAACTTAATTCTGATTAGGAAATTTGGTGCCCATGAACAAACAAACAAAAATGTGTAAAAATGATTTGTGTTTTTCAACCGAACATCTAATATTTGTTATGTATTTATAAGTATTAACTTGACAGTTTATTTTTTGTAAGGTACAAGGGTCATTTTCCAGGTATGTACCAAAAATGTGAAAATGGGTACAAACTTGCCTTACATAAATAGCAAAACTTTATTGAAATGGTTTTGATAAATAAAGCTAATGTGACAAATTTTTAGAACTCTTTTGTTTCCTGTGCTCCATTACTCAGAGGATTTCTAGAGTTACATAATCAGAGACATAAACCCAAATTTGCTAGTTGAATAAATGTTGTCTTCATGAGCATTGAAAAGAATATTGTCAAGTTTAATATCTATGTAAAAACACCTTATTTTGTGGATGGAATCAATAGCCAGTATCATCTCTGCAATATAAAACCTTGCAATTTCTTCTTATAACTTATCTTCAAGCTTGCTTAATAATGTCAGGAGATTGCTATCATAGTAGTAGGCCATTATCAGGTACAAGTTATTTGTCATATTGTAAAGCTTAACGTAGATTAGTAACCCCATATTTGTTTCAAGGAACCAGTTTATTTCCTGTTTCTGCACATTTCAACATTTTCTATATACCGAGAACCTTCATAGCATTAACTTTACTTGAATCTCTCAGCTGTATAATGTCATCTTCATCAAAGGCTCCCCAACCAATCACTTTAATGTTTTCAAAATAATCACTTTGTTCAAGTCACATTATCAGTCTTTTGAATTACTGACTAGGCATAATCTATAAACTAAGATAAAGTTTCCTATCAGAGTAATGGAGTGTTGCAAAATTTTTTACAAAAGATCACAAGCACATCGAGTTGAGTTTCTACACTAAAACTGTTCAAATAGTAAAATAAAAATGCTTTCATATCCTTCATTTACTAATTTTGATAATACAAAGTATATCCTTATAATTTTATACAATATATGGTGATATAAAACTAATATAAGTTAAAAAGTCGTTATTTATATATCTGAACAATACACAAAAATGAGACTTGTTGCTAACGTGTTGATGGGGTGATATGTTAATATCAGAGGGATTCTGTCTGTTTGACTATTGTATTTAGGTTGGATAGCAATTGTTTGTAATACACTGTGTACATGGTTGTGGCATTTTTATGTAATAGAAGTGATTAAATCTCAGAAACCAAATTATCTATATTTGAAAAATAATGACATCCTAGTGGGTTTACATAACAAGTCTTGGTCTTCAGATCATAATACTTTTAGTCTTGTTAACTGTACTTTAAAAATGGCCATTTTGATTTTTCTAAGAGTAGAAGGAATGGTAGTTTAAGTACATGCGAATGTCAGGACCTTTGTAGCTGTTTAATGATTGTATCACCTGATATCCAGGTATCGATGTTGAAAGGTAAAACATTTGCATCAGAAATCTGATAAATTTACTTAAGAGCTTAAAATTACTTAAAATTGATGAGCCTTGGCACAGGTAACAACAATTAAAATGTTTTTAGTGTATAGATTTCATGGAAGGTTCTGTCACAAGACACAAAAATGTTCCTCAAAATAATCAACAAACAGGTTAGTAAAGGAAGAACCCACTTTTGTTAAACATACTCCACATGGAAGATGTACAATTAGAACCACAATGTATTCTAACCTTTCAACAATATTTTTAATAATCAAGTTTCTATATGGCACTGTACTTACATTTGATGGAGGCCCAAAATTGCACAAAATAAAATATAATACAATTTTTATTTAGATTTTTAATTTTTTTTTTATTATGATATATCTAAATTATTTCTGGTCATGTCTTGTGAAATAACAGTCACTCAAATAACCAAATGGTAATCCACTTAGTTATTTGAAATCTGGTGAACAAAATGTTAGGAATTGGCCTAAAGTATATATAAAAGTTAATCGTGCTATGACAAAAAATTAAATATAAACCTATTTTTATCAAGAAATAATTCAAAAATCATACACATTTTTAAATCTTATATGTATTCCATTTTGCTTCATCACAAAATTATTAATTAATATGGAAAATCATTAAATTAAATTTATGTTAATATCTAGCCAATTATAATAACTAGTTTTGGTGTAACTGATATTTTAAATTGAGTTACCCTCTGTGCAGAGTGGTGCATGGATGAAATGTAAATATATGTTGTAAAATTTATAATGGCTTGAATTAGTATGGTAATTAGTTATTTTTAGTTCCCAATGTATTACTCTGACATTACTTCACAAGGTTTTATCAAACTTGGTGACAGTTTTGACAGAACTTTTAGCGTTTTCATGTTTTTCAGAGGACTTTGAACAAAGTTATCCCTATTTCAAGTTTGAATGAAAGCATACAAAGATACATTTTATGTATTTAACATTCACAGCTCATATTCTAAGATCAGAAGAATTCATTTAAATATTTAACTGGTTGTTATTTGGAGGTATAAGGTAAAAATTTTACATTTTTTTACATAAATATATAATATATATGTAACAAGCTTGGGATCATTGCTATAAAATACGACATCTGGATATTTTTTTCAATAAGAACTATTAAATATCCTTTATAAATTATCGGGCAGAAGATGCTTGTTTCTATTTCATCTCTTATTTAGCTATGTTAAATGCTAAACTCAGAAGTTTATTTTATATTTTTCTGTTTATTATTTCTTTTACATCACTTTGTAGTTGCTCTGATATGCTGGGGTGAACATGTATATTTGTAAGTAATCAGCCTTAGACAGTCCTGTACTTTTGTGAGAGACGTTGTGAAAGGAACAGTAAACTTTGCAGAGGAAGTGACTAATGAAGAAGATCTTGATTGTGGAAGTTCCTTTAATAAATGTAAATTCAAGTGTTTAGAGAAAGCATTCAAGAATTCAGCAAGTTTAAAATTTAAAACTTTTGATTCCTGTACAATATCTAATTCAACTGCCTTAATTAATCCATGGTCCCCTTATAACAGAAGTGATTATGTCTCAGAAAACCAACTGTCTATGTATATGAACTGTAGCTACTGAAAATAAACTTCAACTATTTTTCCTTGATTCTTTCAACATTCAGGCCATATGGAGTGTCTAGAATCAAAATGAATGGAAAACATGATTTATTTAAATATATATATACACACACAGAAGAAAAAAGAGATACAACACCTGTTGTGTCAGTACACTAATGTCTTCACAGATAGATTGCGAAAGACAAACCTTGTGTAACACAAGATTAAGACCACAACTAGAGATCTAGTCAAAGTGAAGCCCTATCAAATGCCTTATTCAATGAGAGACCTGATAAAACAGATATTTGAGGCAATAATGGAAGCTGGAAACATCAAGCCTTCAAATTCAGCTTATTGTTGTAATTGTGAAGAAGAATTATGAATCAAACTGCTTCTATATAGATTCAAAGTTACATTTTGTGACAAAGTTTGATTCTAAGCCTATGGGTAATCCAGAGGCTATCATTGAATAACTAGATGAGGCCAGGTTCGTTTCAGAGATCAACCTCAAAGGTTACTGGCAGATCTTGCTGGAGAGAGAGTTAAAGAGAAGACAACATTTGTGACACTAGATGCATTTTGTCAGTTTATGCTGATGCCATGGGGTTAGTCAACTCAGCAGCAATATTTAACTACATGATCAGGAGAATGTTGTGCAATATCAAACACTAGGTGAGTGACATTTTGACACACACTGAGAAGACCACCTGAAGAAACTTTAAGAGTTGTTCTGACAAATGAGGGTAGCAGGTGTCACCTTCAGGTTATTGAAGTATTAAATCAGATGTTCTCTGCTGGAGATTGTTGGACGCAAGGTGAGAGACTGACAGATAACCATGGAAAAAGAGTAGGTAATCCACATACAAAGTATACCAGCTCTGACTCCTATGCAGCAAGTCAGATCCTTCCTAGTGTTAGTAGGATATCATAGGAAATTTATCCCAAACCATTTTGAAGTTACTATATTATTGACTGGCCTGAGCAAGAAAGATTTACTCAACAAGGTGAAATGAAAACTACCATTTAGAAATAAGAATAACATGTTTAAAAGTTTCTCAGTTCTTAGAATACCAAACTTCAACAAACCATCCATTGTTTAGACTGGTACTTCAGACATTGGATTGTGGGCAGTACTCTTACAGTAGAAAGTTGTTAAATAGTGAGATTAGCTACTCCATATTTGCCATTCAGAAGTTCTAAAGCCATCTATACAGGAATGAGTATGTCATCCAGACAGACCAACAACTTCTTTCATATACTCAGACGTGCTAAATCAACAGTATGAGGATTGTGAGATGAACATTGCATTTCACAACTACAGATTCTGTATTGATGCCATCAAAGGGACTGCAAACACTGTTGCAGCCTTTTTAGAAGTAGACTTAGTGGGTGAACTGAAAACAAACTTTGTATATAGTGAAAAAATACTACAACTATTTTCCTTAAAGAGGAACTTATTTTCTATTATTTGTTTCATGGGGTAGAAATAACGATAGTGTAATGTTATATATTATAATTTATCTAAAACGAGCCTCCAATTTATTATGTTACATGTTACAACTTTAAATAGCCTGAAACTAAGTTAACTTTGAACTTAGAAGCTAATTAAATATTTAAATGTGTGAAATTTATGATATTTTCCAACAAGATAGATACACACAGCTTTCTTTCTTAGTACAAATATATATATATATATATGATATACAAAAATATTACAATTTATGATAATGGTTATTACAAATAACAATTTATGTACAAAAGTTTTACTAACTCCCAAATAATACTGAGTCTTCTGTCTGGTCTGGAACTGAATATTGTATCAACAAGTCATGATGAGCAAATTAATTTGAAATTGATATAGATACAGTTCATTTAATGGAGAGGTAGCTTGCTCTTTGGTGATTACACGCAAGTTTTTCACCACTGAAGTTGTATGATATCTTCATAAAAATACAAATTTCTGATATTAATTCACTTAAGCTAAATGTTTTGTGATGTTCAAAATCCTTAAACATTCCTGGTGAAATATCTGTAGTTTCCTGATTAATAAGTGTTAATCACAGTTATGACTTTCAAGGTTTATCATATACCAACTGTAGCAAAAGACAATATATACTGTCTCTTGTCATGTAGTGTTGGTTAATATCACAAGCTTGAGAAGAGAGCTTTTAGAAATTCCAGCTGGCATTTACATACATGTATACATTATTGATTCTTACACTCAATATTCTTCTACAAAGTTATTGAATAGGCAGGTGATTATTTAAAAAACCCAAAATATATATTTTTTGTAGTATCCTTACTTCTCTATATTTACCAAAAATGAGAATGTCCAAAAAATATTTCTGTACAAAATTTTATGTAAATTGGTCAGACTGTGGTTAAGTAATTGACCAAAACCAACCAAAATATCCTTTTTATGAGCTCTGACCACCCTAAAAGTATTCAATATGTGTAAATCAATCTTTTATTATATGTCAATTTGTTATGTAAACAAAAAAATATATATTTCCAAATTTTCACCCCCAGTGTCATAGGGGTATATCTGTTGACTTATGCTGCTAGAAACCAGATTTAGATACCCATCGTGGGCAGACCACAGATAAGCCATTGTGTAGCTCTGTGCTTAATTCTAAACAAAGAAACAAACAATCTAAATGCTCATCTTTATTTCTGTAAATGTAACTGCACAGAATTCCTGAGTATACATTTTGGTGTAACTGACCTTTCACCCCATAAAATTCTTTAAAAGGCTGAATAAAATATTAAAAAGAATTTTGACATGTTGGACTAGGCTATAACCCTATCAAGTGTCAAGTCAATTTGCCATAAAATGAAGGAATGGTTATTGACTGTAAAGTGTTTGGAAGAAGGAAAAACACTAAAATAACAATGTCTCCCTGCAAAAATATAATTACTTAACACTGGCAAATGCATTTGGATGTTTCTGTCTTCTAACTAGATTATTTATATTGCCTTGTGCAAAAGTTCCTTGCTGACAGTCAGCAAGTTTCATTATGTTTTGGAACTGGTCTTTATATTAAGTGTTCACTATTTTTCACGTTTCAATAGTGTGATCCATTGAATATCTCTCCTCCAAAATTGCATTATTACACAAACTGAACTCAGCCATGCAAGCATTTCCTTGAATCATAGCTTTGATTTTCACTTGTCCATAATTGTCTCCTATCTACAGTTGCTGGTTAATATATGAAAACCATCAACAATGTATTTACTTGTTTGTCTTTCCTGAGAAATGGAAAACTTCTAAGAACAAGAACTTACTGAAAGGTTATTCATGTGGGAATCTACCATTCATTCCATATTTCAAAATTTCATCAAATCCCATCTTTGTTTCTTTAATACTCTTGCCATCTCTGGGTAGTACTACTCCAAGCAGTGATATAAATGTATTCCCTGTTTTATCAGTGTCTTCTTAAGTTTGGTTTGTAGTTCGTCTTGGTATCTGCTTTTCCTATATTTTGACCTGTTTGCCATTGACAAAAATACATCCATTGCTAGTGAACAGCAAAATGTTTACTGAAACACAGTATTCAGACTGTTAACGAAATAATAAGGTCCATTATAAGATAAAGAAACTTGTAGCTTGAAATTTCTCTAACAAGTTACTAAATTTTGTACTGTACTTCAGGTAGTTCTCAATGTAATTTGTAAAAAGCTTCCATGAATAAATACTGCTCTTAAGGTCCTGTAAAAGATCCATTCACCTTATTTCATGCACTTTCTTCCCATTAAATATTAAATTCAGTCCAGTTTTTCTCATGACGAGGTGGTTAGGTTGCTTGATTCAATGATCTGTTGATCGTGGTTTGAATTTCCATTCTACTACGTATGTACGCCATTACAACATTAGAAGAATTATAATGTGATGATCAATACCACAATTCATTAGTGAAAGAATAACCCAAAATGGTGAAAAATGATGATGAGTTGGTTTCCTTCTAGTTTTTCATTGCTAAATTAGGGAGAGCAAGTACAGATAGCTTTCATGTAGCTTTGCACGAAATTAAAAACCCAAACATTATTTCTTGATTTTTTTAAGTTTAAGTGTTCTTGCCATAAGCTTGTTAAAGTAACAAAATAGATCTTTCAGTACTTCCTGGAATACAATTTTTCAGTTTAGTACTCTATCAATTGCTTTGGGTGAAACAGTTTAAATCTTTGTATCGTATAATGAATAGAAATACACTACGGGCTGATTCGTTTAAATTCTATGATCACACTATTTTTTTATCTTGTCATATTTGATGCACTACCAATATTGAAAGATATCACTTTGGTCAATGGTGCACCTTTCTTCTGTAGAAACTCAGTAAGCAATTAAAAAACAAAATCTATGTCTTGACATTCGCTTTTTAACTTTCACATATTCAACAAAAAAAAATAATAATATATTTCTGACTGTTTTGAACGACAACCTTATCACAGGCCAAAAGTTTTTGCTACTTACTGCAACATTAGTGCTTTAATTTATGATAATTGTGAGAAATTCACCTTACTGGAGTTTTTAATCAATGCCATTTTCGATGACTTTGCATAAACACTTTTTCTGTACCTCTTTATTCATAAATCGTATTGTCTCCTATTTTTAAATTTGCAAGACTTTCACGAATCTTTTTTTTTTTTTTTTTTGTAGTTTCAGCAACAATCGCTGTATTTCTAAGAGCAGCATAACGTTGTTGATATTACACCAATAATAGTTTCCGACTTTTTGGTAACATTGGAAGTAGCAACAGAGCATTCAGATTGTATGACTTTGTCTTAAAACTTGAAACAATGGTCATTTTATTTCGCATGAATATAAGAGTCGATATGCGAAAATTAAAACAACCTACTTTTTGGTATAGAGCAGTGGTTCTCAACCTTTTTTTGTCAGCTGGCCACATGATGACCCGATCTGGACTCGCGGACCGCAAGTCACTAAATTATAGTAAATTCTCTGATAAATTGATGCCGTCCTTTTACATCTGATTGAATGGTTCGATTATTAGAGTGGTTACCTCCTATTACACTTTTAGTTGCATTGCAACGTATGTTATGAATTATTTCTTGTGCGGAGGAAGCCAAAGAAAAAAACGCTGAATATCGTTTCACTTTGGTCCACGTTAGTATGTTATTAAGTTGTATACCGATACAAATTATAAGTAATAATTATTTTAAGAGGTGTAAATAAGTAAAATGTCAGTATGACCAGACAGACAATGGATTTATTGAAAATATATACAAAAATATTCCAAGTCATATCCAGCACACTCGAAGCTATTCAAACCAAAAATAAAATTTAAACACCCAACCATGAACCTGCAAGTCTTTGTGAATTAGTCAATGTGACTGTTGGAATTGTTTCTGCGAGTCCACCAAGGAATCAAAACGAGGAGTCATTGTTGTTGAAGCGACTTGAAGGAGCTGGGTCATGTGACTGTCAGTAAGACGACTGCGGAATTTCGATTTTATGCGAATTAATTTCGAGAAAACCATCTCGCAAGTATATGTTGATCCGAATATGCACGCCTGACGGTAAGCATTTTCAAGGAGCTGAGGAAAAGTTTTTTGAGGCATGCGTCGCCAAAAATCGATGAGAGAATTTCCATGGAAGGCAGTCTTGAGCGAAATATCTGCCTGCAGGTCAATCAGCTCTAGCTGGTATTGTGCGGGTGCATCACTCGGGTTGCATTGAAAAGGTGCGAAGAAAAAAATGCAGTTCCTCTATTGATGTCTTGAAATCCTTGAAGCGATGATCGAATTCAACCTTGAGATCCACAAGTACGTCTGTATATGAAAACGACGAAGCACTAAATTCAGCTAAAGTCGGAAAATGAAGAGTACTGCCGCGCTGAAGCTGAGATATCCACAGCTCTAACTTCGATGTAAATGCAGTAAAAGTGGCAAACAACTCGTGACACATTTTATCCTTTCCTTGAAGTTGCAGGTTAAGATGCGCCAAGTGACCTGTTATGTCAACAAAAAAAGCGAGATCTTGAAGCCACTGATTGTCGTTGAGCTGAGGAACATCCTCACCTTTTTCCTGGAGGAAAGTCCGTATTTCTGGGAGTAAAGCATGGAATCTTTTTATGACAGACGATCGGCTCAGCCAGCGCACTGCCGTGAAAATGATGACGTCGCCGTAGTCTGCGTTGATATCAACAAGAAACTGCTTAAACTGGCGATGATTAAGCGCATTCGCACGGATCCAGTTCACGGTCGAAAACTATGTCCGTAACATGCTTAAATTTCAGCGATTTTGCAACTAAGTTTTCTTGGTGAACGATACAGTGGTGCCATACAACAGGTTTCAGTTCCTCGGCCTGACGCCATCTTGTAATGTGACCTTGCAGCCCCTCACCGAGGCCAAGCATAGAAGGAGCACCATCGGTTGCTACGCCGACTAACTTCGCTGGATCAAGCTCCGCATCCTTGAGGACAGTCATCATCTGTTGGAAGATCTCAGCACCCTTAGTCGAACCATGAAGAGAGCGAATAGAAAGAAGTTCTTCGGTGATGGTAAAATCAGGCTTAACTCCGCGAATGAAAAAAGCGAGCTGCTCGATGTCGGCAATGTCTTTCGTACCGTCAAGGGCAATCGAATAGCAAACGAAATTCTTTGATTCACTCATCAATTGTTCTCGTAGGTCGTTTGAAATGCACTCAACCCGTCTGGTCACTGTGTCGTTGCTCAGCTGCGGTTTCGTTGCCTTTTGAGTTGAAGTCGGGCAGCAGTTTTCAGTGAATAGAAGAATGCCTTGTTTCAGGATCTCACCATCGGTGTACGGTCTCATGCGACTTGCCAACAGATGACTAAGCTTGTAGGACGTCAGAGTTACATCCCGTGATTCGTTTACAATTCTTGTGAATATGTTTGTTTGAGTTCGATAGTTCCTTTTCAGGGATTCGAGTTTGGCCTCACGTGCATGTTCCTTGTATTTATCCAGGCTTGAGGAGTGAAGCGAACGATAGTGGCGTTCTAAGTTAGATCGCTTCATCACAGTTATGATTTTATTGCACAGAAGACAACAACATCTTCCTTCTTTTTTCTATGAAGAAAAAATCTAATTCCCACTCGGTGTTGACTCGTAATCCGAGGGTCGCGGGTTCGCGCCC
This sequence comes from Tachypleus tridentatus, assembly GCF_004210375.1. Classification (NCBI taxonomy): domain Eukaryota; kingdom Metazoa; phylum Arthropoda; class Merostomata; order Xiphosura; family Limulidae; genus Tachypleus; species Tachypleus tridentatus. The sequence goes on along the minus strand of NC_134826.1, from coordinate 30,557,875 downwards.
GCGTCGCGCTAAACATGCTCGCCCTCCCAGCCGTGGGGGTGTATAATGTGACGGTCAGTCCCACTATTCGTTGGTAAAAGAGTAGCCCAAGAGTTGGCGGTGGGTGGTGATGACTAGCTGCCTTCCCTCTAGTCTTACACTGCTAAATTAGGGACGGCTAGCACAGATAGCCCTCGAGTAGCTTTGTGCGAAATTTCCAAACAAACAAACAAACCACTCGGTGTTGAAACGGCGATTCTCGTCTGAAACAGTGCGGGCTTTCTTCGGCAGCGGCGTGTTCATCTTAATGGGGTCTTTTACAAATAACAAATTTTCAAGCGACACGCCTTAGCGTTCACTGTATATTGTTCCTATGACTACCACCTCACCTAATTCAAGCCCTTCGGAACACGAAATTCGCGACAGCCGTAGCCGACAAACGGGAAGAAGTGAGAAGTAGGTCACAACAATAGTGCGTCACGAACTCGAACAGCTAATCAGCGTCTTAGAGGAAACAATGGAGAGAAGATGAGTCATGGCGAATACACGCAGGAGCGGGCGCAATTGGCGGTGAAACCAGAACGAACGTGATCGGAGGAAAGCACGTTGCTGTTGGCGACGCGGTAGAAACGTTGGAGAGATATCGTCACTATTGTCGACGCGGTATCGAGTCAAAGTTAAGTTTCATTGCATATGGGTCAAGGCAATAGCTAGGAAAGCGTAAACACACACACACACACATACCACAGTGAGTAGCCTACATGTACATGTTATATACAGTGCATATTTTTATTTTTGATTATTTGAGTTATATTAGGATGTCATCATTGGAAAGTGATCTGCGGGCCGCACATCGCATGCTCGCGGGCCACATGCGGCCCGCGGGCCGCAGGTTGAGAACCACTGGTATAGAGGGATTATCCTTGACACATTTTCGACATAATGTACAAAGCATTCTCTCTTTATTAGGTTGTTTTAACCGCTTATACTAAAATAATTAAGTGCATTGAAATATGATATTACAATTAGCATTTTGTTTTCGTTGGAAGTTCTGTCGCATTTGTACTCGGAGTAAAAGTGGTATTAATTTTTTTAGAACACGGTTTCACATTTTTCTCCATCTTCAAATGCCAAGCACTCCTCTAGGAAAGAATAGACCACGTGACTGTGATAGTATTTCCCTTAGCGAAAACTTCAAAGTACGGTTCTGGTTGACATTACTGGATAGATATTTTTAGCACGTGGGAATTCTACACTGTACAGTGTTTGTTTAATAGCTTATATAATTACTATTTCTAAACAACTTGATTTAATTATACTTAAAACACTTTCATTGAATTTTAAGATTGCGGACTGTATTATGAAAGTGTGTGTATTTTCTTATAGCAAAGCCACATCAGGATATCTGCTGTGTCCAACGAGAGAAATCGAATCCTTGATTCTAGCGTTGTAATCCGCAAACTTGCCGCTGTATTATGAAGAGCGGGGAACGTATTATGAAAGATGTGCGAGTTTGATAAAACCACATTTCAACAGTATTATAGTGCTTTTTAGATAGTTCCAAATACTTATTGTTGCTAAAACTACAAAAATCTAATGGTTTTCAAACTTAAAAATAGGAGGCAGTGCAGAAGTCATCCAAAATGACTAATAATAACGTTTAAAAAACTCCAAAAAGTGGTTTGTTTGTTTTTTGGAATTTCGCACAAAGCTACTCGAGGGCTATCTGTGCTAGCCGTCCCTAATTTAGCAGTGTAAGACTAGAGGGAAGGCAGCTAGTCATCACCACCCACCGCCAACTCTTGGGCTACTCTTTTACCAACGAAAAGTGGGATTGATCGAAACATTATAACGCCCCCACGGCTGGAAGGGCGAGCATGTTTGGCGCGACGCGGGCTCGAACCCGCGACCCTCGGATTACGAGTCGCAGGCCTTACGCGCTTGGCCATGCCGGGCCTTACCAAAAAGTGGACTTCTAACATTTACAACATACATTTCTGGGCATAAATGGCTCATTTATTATTTGAGCTCATAATATTTTGTGATACAATAACTTGTAAGTCACTCAAAATTTCGAATTGAAAGACTTGCATTTTCAAAGCAGTATATTTTAATTTTAGATTATTTCGATTAGTTTAGTAATAAACTTTTCAAATTCCTGGTGAATAGTTGTTACACATAAGTTTGTTTAGAATTAAGCACAAAGCTGCACAATGGGCTATCTGTACTCTGTCCACCATGGGCATTGAAACCTGGATTTTAGTGGTGTGAGCCTGCAGACATACCGCTGTGCCATTAGGGGCTTGGACATCAGTATGAGCACCTTTTAAAATCTAAATTGTATTTCATTAGATGTCTATTATGTCCTCAATGCCCGGCATGGCCTGGATGGTTAAGGCGTGCGATTCGTAATCTGAGGGTTGCGGGTTCGCATCCCTGTCACATCAAACATGCTCACCCTTTCAGCCGTGGAGGCATTATAATGTGACAGTCAATCCCACTATTCGTTGGTAAAAAGTAGCCCAAGAGTTGGCAGTGGGTGGTGATGACTAGCTGCCTTCCCTCTAGTCTTACACTGCTAAATTAGGGACGGCTAGCGCAGATAGCCCTTAAGTAGCTTTGCACAAAAATAAAAAACAAACAAAGAGACAAAACTAAGTCCTCAAATGTAACCTTAAGAGTATTAATAATAGACATTGTACATTTAGCAGATTAATTAAAAAATATTAATTCTTAAAGCTATTGTCTTTGATTGATAATGTAGAACCAAAGAAACTGCTGTTGTGGCATATAACACAAATCATTAAGGACATTCATTTGAAGCATTCTTGGAAATTTCACACACACACACACACATACATACATATTCTCTTGGGATCACTGGCCATTAATGGGAAACCAAAGGATCCAATATTGATGAAGATGAAAACATTTCTCAAATTGTTCAGTTACTTATTTTGCTTATGCTTGTGACTTTTTTGGATAAATTACAAATAATTTTCACAATAAAATGTTATTACTTAAATCTCAAATATTTGCATATTTTATACAAATGTAATATGAAAACATTTTCACCATTTCAGTGTTAATTTGATGAAAAATACATGTATACTGAATATACTTTATATATGTATATAAATAGTCATAAACTATAGCAGTTTATAAAACAATTTTTAAAAATATTTTAAACAATATTTTTATCATTTGAATTATCTATAATTATACAAGATAACGTGTACACTCTTGCATAATTTGAAACATTTAATTATTTTCCTACTGTAAATTATTGTTTTGTTTTTTAATTTCGTGCAAAGCTACTTGAGGGCTATCTGCGCTAGCCATCCCTAATTTAGCAATGTAAGACTAGCTGGAAGGCAGCTAGTCATCACCACCCACCACCAACTCTTGAGCTACTCTTTTACCAACGAATAGTGGGATTGACCGTCACATTATAAAGCCTCCATGGCTGTAAAAGCGACAGGGACGCGAACCCGAGACCCTCAGATTACCAGTCGAACGCCTTAACACACTTAGTCATGCCGGGCCGCCTACTGTAAATAATATGATATGATGGTGGATTTGTTAATGAATCTTTATATGTATTGGAGCCTTCTAAACCATAAAATGTTATTTTTACTGCAAAATACTCCTGTTTTACAGGTAAATATCAGTTATTCTCTTTGAATTTAAACATCTGTTTTTATTTTTCTAACTTTGAACTTTATATAACTTTTGAACCACTTAATCAAATGAGATTCTGGTTCTTTTTCCATAGTATCAACTATTATTTGTATCTTGATAAAATTATCACAAATTTTAACAACAAAGACACCATATATAAATATGTTTGGAATCCCATTGGAAAATAATGGTGGTGTAAAGGTTTAAAATTATTAAAGTGTGATTATTTACACACATTGAAAAACCTTCAGTAGTCTAATGTATTTGACTGAGGTGAAACAAGCTAAAAGAATTAGGAATCTTTTTTTTAGAGAAGTTTATAATTTGAAAATAAGAAGGCTATTTTAACTTTGATATAAGATCTTGATGTGGGCTACTATTGCATTTAACAGCTTATAAGTCTCACTGGCATACAACAACTACAGTAGTGGTTGGAATACAATTGATGTAAGTAGTTTGTTATAACAACAGTTTTTATAATAGGAAGTTTGTGAATGTTAACTTAGAAGAGGCATTCACTCCATAACAACTGTTATACCAGTGTTCATTGTCTGCCCCCAAGTAGGACAGATGTAAGTCTTTGAATTTACAGTGCTAAAATCAGGGCTTTGATTCCCCTCGGTGGACACAGCAGATAGCCCGATATTGCTTTGCTATAACAAAACAAACACATTCTGTCTAATATGTCTAGAATATTATCCACCATCCACTCACATATTGTCTGAGTGAAATTATATATGAATGAAATCATTAGATCATTACTGAATATAATAAACCTTTGAAGTCCAAAGTACATATCCTTTTTATATTAATTAATACATTCAGAGGGATTTTAAGTTTCTAGCTTGTTACATTACATTCTTAATGTTTATTTGCAATTTTGTTTAACACAACTATTTAAAAGTTATCATATTTTGTCAGAATATGCCACTTTTATTATTGAGCCTTTTTATTTTATTATTCATGTAAAATAATAACATTTGGTCAATCTACAATTACTTTAAGCTGAAAAAAAATTATATCTAAGACAGCTCATATCCTTATATTTTCATTATCAACTTTGAGGGTTATATTTAGGAGTCACAGGACAATGGAAAAATTCCATAATGTAAAAATTTACTAATGTGTTCATGGGCTCTGTAACAGTGGTAGTGGATTTATCAAGTGGAAACTGACGTATGCTCTCCATAGAGAGCCATTGTATGGGTTTTCTGTACATTAAAACACAGCTGGCCACAGTACAATATTTTATCTCATTAGACAGGACTTGGGGTACAAACAGTACTGATACATTTTTTTTTTCTTGTTATAATCAGCTATGTTTTCTGAGTAGTTGTGACACATGCTTTATCAAATAGTGGGGTTTAACTACATTGCTTTAGTGATTATGTTGTGAATTTCGTTTCCTGAAGAAAGGTAATTATAGCCTTTAGGTGTTAATGATCTTCCTTGTCTGGTAAAACATAACAGAAGTGATTATGTTGTATATTTTGTTGTTTATTTAGTGACGTATGTGTTTAGTGCATTATGTAGTCATAATATTTGATTTTTGACCTGTTGAGATGTAAATGCAGTGTCTTGGTATCATGAAAATTCTAGTAAAAATAGTAACATCTAGATATTTTCAAACATTTGTTAACTTTTCATAAGTTTATACAATCACTGTCTTCAGTGATTTTACTCATGAAAAAATTTAAAGGAACTCAGCATTAACAGTTTTTATGCCCCTGTAGAAGTGTTTGTTATGCATAACACCTGGGTTATAAAAGCAATAACTTTTTATCCTTTTTAATACTACTAAAATACTGGGGTATAAACATTTGATCATTTTTTAGATTTTGTAATGTCATTAAAACTTTTAATCACTTTTCCATTATCTACAATTTTTTACCCTTTTGTAAATTACAAAAAAACAATGTGCTCATTACCTTGAAGGAGTTTCAAAATGACAGGGTTTATAATTTTGTTATTTTCTGACAATAATTATATTTGCTCAGGCTGCAAGCTAAGAAGTGATACATTAAATTAATTTTGATTCTCCTCTATTGTGTTTATGAAGAATACTTGATTATGAGTTCTAATAAAAATTGCCAGGTTTATCAGCAGCTTTACTTAAAACCTCATCGTTTATAAATAGTAGATATTTTATTTTTAACTAAAAACCTTGGATGAATTTTTATTTCTTAAAAAGTTATATAAGTTGCAAATCAGGTACATATTGTAATGATTAAAGGAAAGCATTAGGTAAAAAATTAATTAAAGTAAAAACAAAATATAGAAGTTTGAGAGTGTTTACAAGAGGATAACTTATTGTTTAATTTTAAAAGTATAATAAAGAGAACAGAATACTAAAATTCATTATTGTACTGATAAACTGGAATCACTGATACAGCTCACTTACCATTTCAAACAATACAATAGTCCTCTTCAACTAGATGGTTGGTGTTTAACTTTCCAGTCTTCTTTACCTCAAGATTGATATCTGCAATGCTAAACATTTAGCTGCTCAAAGTAGTGCATCATTTTTTCTTGATCATTTAGTGGAAGTGTGAACAAAGAAAGCATACTCATATCAAGAATTTCAACTTACATTCTTTGTCCAGTGAATAATGTCACCTCGTTACCTTTATTCACTGACAGCATTGGTCATCAGACATTTTCAAACATTATCATTCATGGTCAACCAGGAATATTTTAGTTGTAACTCATTTAACCTGGATTCTATATACAGTACTAAAACATACCTAGCAGTGGAAGAGAACAAAGGATACAACAACTAAAATAAGGCAAGTTAATAAATTTCTGGACCTCATGTTGTGTTCAAGACATTGTAAAAATCAAGTAAGTAAGATCTGGGCATAATTGTTAGTGTTCCTAAGGTTTTCTAGACAATATATGTTAGTTAATCATAAGGAAAACAAGATTTTAGGTTGCATGCAGGGAAATGCTGAGTAAAGAAGAGTAAGAGGTGATCTTATGAAAGGTTATAAGATTATCTGGGAGAATTGATAGGATAAAAGCTTCTAATTTCTTTGTGATTATTATTATATAAACAATAGGATAAGTGTACACATGTTCAAGATCTGAAAAAGAGAGGCTAGGCTCTGGTTGAGACATTTCTATTTTTCTAACATGATGATTGACTTATGAAATGAATTGTTATCAGCAGTAGTGGAGGCAGTAACTAAGTTGAGAGATCTTAACCTATCCTTAAAATCCTTTTCTGTCTCTAGAATGATCCTAGTAGCTCTCCTCTGAACTCTTACCTTTAATTTAATATCATTTCTTAGATAAGACAAAATCTGTATGCAGTTTTCCACAGGAAGCTTAATTAATAATGTGTATAGATAGAGAGTTTCCTCTTTTGACTTGCAGTCAGTATGCCTATAAATATACCTAAAAATTCATCAGACTCTAGAATTTTTCCACCTATAGAAGTAAGAATAACTAATCTATACTTTTATTATCCCATTTTAAAATTAGAATAACTTATGCATACTTCCCAAACAGTAGTGCTTCCTCTCACCCAAAACTATTTTTATCTTGATTTGCCCTCTAAGCATTGCTAAAATTTTGTTTGCTAATAGTACATCAATGTGTTATATCCTTTTGTTTGTGTCATTTCAGGACGTGCATATCATGTGACTACCCACAACCGATTATACTGTACCACCTATACTAGAGCAGGTAGTTTCTCTACTAATATAGCACAATCTTCACTTTTGTAATTGGCATGACATTGTATGGATGTGTATTTACATTGCTCTGTGTGCTTGCTTTTTTGTTTGGCATTACAGTGTATAGATGTGTATGTACTTTTGCTCCATGTGCTTGCTTTTTTGTTGACTTAAAATGTGTGCTTTTAAATTGTAGTAATTCATGGGACTCAAATACCTTTTTGGATTTCCAATGACTGGACTCTCTCCTCCTCTTGTGGGGCCCAGATATGAAGTCTTTAATCCAGTCATAAGTTTGATGTGGTAAGGCTGTATTCCTACTTGTAGTCCCTGACATCTTGTTTGTCTCATCTGGTTGTTCCCATTCAAGCTTCACTGGTTCAACTTCCCCATGCTCCTTCTTCCTCTCCCTGTTCCTTAGTCACATTTTCCTCATTCTTTCAGGGATCAGCAGTATAGGTGCTGAGATATATATTACAGAGTAGGTGTGAGGAAAATTGCAACATATCTCAACTGTTTGGCATATCTTTACAATGGATTCGTAAATGGGTTCTGTCAGTGGGTCTCTGTCTTCAGGTCCTCTCTTCCTATCTTCCTCTCCAGTTTTCTTCCTTTTTTCAGGATCAAGTCTTATCCAATTGTCTCATCATATTGGTTTGGAACCTCTTAGAGAAAGGAGCTATCAAACAGGTCATGCTCATCCAAGATTTTACTTCTGTCTGCTTCTTGTCCCATAAAAGATGAGCAATTGGAAGCCCACCATAAATCTGTCGTGGCTGAATACCTTTCTTGAGACACCCCAATTCACCATAGAGCCCTACCTCTCCCTTCAGTGAGCTTTTTTTTATGGGACCCTGGATGACCAAGTTTGATGAGACAGATGCCTATTTTCATATTCCCATACTTTCAGTATCATGTTGTTTTCTTCAGTTTACCCATGTGGAATTTGCCTTTCATTTCTGTACACTGCTGTTTGATCTGCCTTCAGCTTGTTATGTGTTTTGTCAAGTGGTTCATGCATTTGCTTCTTGTCTTCAGTTACTGGGTTTTTGGACTCCTCATTACATAAACAACTGGCTCTGGCTCAGGCTCAGTCAGTCTCTCACACATGATTACTTCTTTGAGAAGCTACCTGTGTGGAACTTATAATCAAGTTAAAGAAGCCCATTCTAATCCCTTTATTCCTTTACTGGTTCATTATAATTCCCATTTAAGTTGGGACTAGCCTTCTCCAGTTTGGCTCAGGTATATGGAGCAGGCAGTCACAAAGACAGTACATTCACGTTCTCTTACTGCATGAGATGTTCTATCTCTTTTGGGGACCTGAGCTTCATTGTGAGCTCTCATTCCCTTGGGTTAGGTTCACATGTGTTCCCTTCAGTGGATGCATATCAACCAGTGGAACTTCTCCCACAATTCCTTGAATCATCTGTCTCCCTCCTTCATTAGATCAGGGCTGACCTTGCATGGTGGGGTTTCCATTCCTCTGTCTTGTCCTGATGCTCACCTGTTCACAAATGCATTCTTGGCAAGTTAAGGAGCTTCCTTCAAGTTCAAGAAGATTTTGGGGCAGTAGTCACTCATGGAAACTACATTCCATATCAACCTCCTCAAACATCTGGCTGTTTTTGGGTATGTCTCATTTCCTCTTGCTTTTCCAAAGGTGGCTGGTGATGTCTCATTCTAACATTTCCACTGTTGTTGGCTATACCACCAAACAAGGGGAAGCCAATTCCTGGTCTCTGTGCTTTCAGACACTTGATCACCTTTAGTGAGTCCATGATTACAATTTAACCATTTTAGCATGTCATATTTCCAGAATTATGAATCTGATCACTGATTGCTTGTCTCATCCTAACTAAGTTATTTATTCATCCTTCAGCATGTAGTGTGTGCGTTTTTGCTTAGGAATACCACATATAGATGCATCTGCCACTCACTGTAATGCCACACTACCTTCTGTTCGATCTCCTGTACCACACCTTTCAGCTCTCTGGATGGATGTGTTCAGATGGAATTGGGGAGGGCTTTATTTATATGCCTACCCTTCTCTCAGACTAATTACGTGGGTCACTTTCATTGTTCAGATCACTTCTTGCTGTGTTTTGCTGGTTATTGCTTTAAATTTATTGGCTTATATGTGGTTCTCTCTGCTCTGGTTCTTACTGGAACAGCAGCCCCTGTCCTTACTTTTGTATAGGTTGCTCCTCCTACAACCACAATCATGCATATTTCATCCAAGGATCACCAAATTCCATATTCATGCATGGAATTTACATTCTCCTTACCTACTTACCCATACCATTTGGTCTTCCTCATTGTTTGTTGTACCAGAGATGTTGACATACCTTCAGATGGTGGTACTATCACTGTGGCTTCTGTCCTTCTGTTCCTCATTTTTCCCAATTTGTTACTTGGTTGTTTGAATATGGTTTGTCCATCTCAATGGTTGCTAGTTATTAGGCTGTTCTGACGATGACTGAAGAAGGTTGAAACGTTGTTCGCTCCTCCACATAAAAATTTTCTCAACCCAAAGAAGCCGTTTTTACATATATATTTTTCTCTACAAGTGGGTTTTCTTGTCATCACTGATTGTCAAATATTTCATTTCTTCCAGTTCAGTAAGGCTTTCACCTCCTTGATTATTCCTTCCTCCTTCCTCTTCTGTTCTCTTCAACTTGTTTATCCTCCATGTCCTTTTCTTCTTCCAGATTGTGATCTTAGTCTTGTTATTATTTAATGTTATTAAACATGTGATTGTTGCTTCAATGTTTATGCCATTAATGTTTCCCATATCCTTCACCATTCCTCTTATGTTATCCTTTATCTGCATTTATCTGCTGCTACCTATATAGGTTATTTTGCTTTTTATTCCATTTCCTTACCATTTATTTTCCACAGGTACTCACATTTGGATCTGGATTGTCTTATCTGTCTTATGTGTTCCTTGAATTGTTATGTGTTTTGTGCTGTCTCCATTTGTGGCTCCCATTCCTGCCTATTTATTCCCTGAAATTCCTCTGTATCTCGGGGCCTGCCTCCTGTTAACCTTTCTGGCTGGGTTCAGCAACTCTTATGGCTAGTGTATTCTGATTTCTCAATAGAATGTTGCTGGTTGCATGGTGTTTCATTGCACCAAATCAGTCACTTAACTATGTCCTTAGCTGCTTTAATTTGTCAACCTTTAGAGGAGATCATTCAAGCAGGTGTGGGGTCGGCTTCCAATACACACATAGCACACACACTTCATGACTTGGCTATGTCTTTCTTGTTCACGTATCATCTTCCTCCTGTAGCAATTCTCCAGACATCTGTTTACCCTTGACTGGGGTAAGTTGACCTGTTATTATCTTTTTCAGTTAATATACATCATATCTCAGGTGGATGTTTCCTGATATGGTTAATATTAAGTCTTTGTACTAAATATGTATATTTCTAAGTGCTCACTGTAGAGATTTGGTATTTCTGTGATATCACTGGATGCATTCCTATTGGTATATGTGTTTACATGTATATATCAAACTTTTATTGTCAATTTATTTTATATAACTGACCATCATTCATGTACTTCATGAGTAAAGCAGATGGGGATTTTTACTCATTACCACTGACTCATGATTCTTACAATTTGGGTATTTCTGCTTTTTAAAATAGGGAATTGCAGACATCCATTGCACAGTTTCTGGTGTGTTGTTCCTCCAGATTCCTCAATCTTATTTTCATTTTCTTTCTTCTAGTGGAGAATGGTAGACTATAGAAGATTTCTCCTGAGTGGGATTGTACAATAGAAGAAATGACACTCATAACTTATAAGTACTCAATCAGCAAGGAAAAGACTTCATCATTATAATTACTGAATAAGGAATAATATACTGTTCTGGATCCAAGGCACTTCCCCAAGATGTTTCATCCAGGCTGACTGCACTTGTTGATTGAGTATAATATACATGCTTCTGCAAGGAGCTGCCACTGGACTTTTCTGTCCAGTTGAACTGCACTTTACTTACTCAGTAGAATTCCAAAGTGCTTCCCCTGTATGTTTTTCTCCAGGTGGGCCACACATGGACTAATCCTATATATCTTGAGTGCTTCCCCCAGGGTTTTGCCTGGGTAGACCTCACTTGTGACCTCTGTATCTTATGCAAGGCCCTTCCATTGGTTTTTTCTGTCTAGGTGGATCACACTTGGCATAATCTCATATATCTCAAGGTGCTTCCTCCAGATGTATTTTGCCTGGGTAGGCATCACTTACCCATAATATTATATATCTAAGCAACTTCACTAGATGTTTCTGCCTAGTTGAACTGTATTTGACTTACTCAGTAGAATACCAAAGTGCTTCCCCTGTATGTTTCTGTTCAAGTAGACTATGCATGGACTAATCCCATATATATCTTAGACACTTTCTCCTGGGTTTTGCCTAAAGAAACCTCGCATGTCGATCTCTGTACCTTATGCAAGGCACTTCCACTGGTTGTTTTCTGCCCAGATAGACCGTACTTAGCATAATCTGATGTACCTTAAGGTGCTTCCCCTCCCCTCAGATGTTTTTACCCTGGATGGACTGCACTTGGCTTATTTATATACAATTTACAGTTTTTTAGCTCTTGCTACTTATTCTTATATCACATTATTTGGTACCTGACTATAACTAATTATTCCTGTATCACATGCTATGTCTCACTACATATGTGGATGAATATTGTAGTCTCTGCTAACAACGAACTGATCCCAAATTTTCAGGGCGCAGATAACATAGTTGCTTTGCGCCATAAAACGCGAAATCCACCCACCCATCAAAATTATCAGAAAAAAATTCATCACACTACTTATTTATGATGCTTTCACCCCCTTTTTATGATAAAAATATTAATATACTGAAAATATTAAACTAAAATAAATTAGTGTTTCCTACTGTTACGTTTTGGTCATTTCAATTATATGATCAAATTTTTACATGATATGTACAGACAGATGATTCTACGTTATCTAAAAATGTCTAATACAGACAGCTATTGCTCAAGCACATTGAAGTCTAAAGTTGTCTAATACTTCGGCTCCCATATCACAGTTTTAGAGCAAATGTTTGGATCAAAGTGTGTCTGTTTATCTTCAGTTTCTCTTGATAATGTCATCGGAAAACTTGAACAACTGCATAAGAGAAACATCTTGATGCACACTGTTGAAGTATTTCTTGTTGTTTGTGTGCATTTTTATTTTTGTTTTGTTAAGGATGGAAGTTCGTTCGTTCGTTTAGAGTTAAGCGCAAAGCTACACAATTAACTATCTGGTTTTTTCACAGTCCACAGACATATCACAATCCCACTGGAGAGCACACTTCAACACACAACTAACATATCTCGAGCTGATGCCAAATTGTGCTGAAAGGACGCACCAGTTATCGATTATATCGATATATCACTTGATTCAGCTTCATGCTGGCCACTTCTGTTGAACTATAGCCTGAGTGGACGAGACAGTATAAACTATCTATATTTCACCAGTAAGAAAGAGTGGCTGAAAGGGAAAGCGGTTAATCTTCCATTACTGACGAATTAGTATCTCAAGCACTGTCTATAATAACAATGTGAATGTCTGAAACTGATCTATTAGAAGATAGAACAAAGATGTTCCTAACAAACAACATAACACTTCTAAGGCTTCTCACCCAACACAGAATGTCTTTATGTAACATCTCTAAAGAGTTTCTCTTGTTACATTAATCAACGGAAGTGTACATTTTATCAAACTATCAATTTCTCTTCTCGATGACCATGGATGACCAGTTACCTCCCATCAGGGCCAGCACAGCTCTTTGACCACAGACGATGAACTAATCAGTTTTGTGAAGTTGTAAAAAGGACTACAACCAACATTGTTATTGTGCCAATAATTAACTACCTAGCTACCTTGTGTACACAGGATCTCTGTATAAATGTTCTAGAATAAAGTATCTCGCTCAGTGTGAATAAACCAACACTTCTAAATCAGATGAATAAAGTATAAAACTCAACTTTATCATATTTTCACGAACATTTCTAGTGACACAGTTCATTCTATTGTTGTTTTTATACTGAAACTGAGTTTAGTTCATATTTTTGATATCTATTTTATTTGTATGTTCAATAGTTTGTACCAAAATACAATTTATCATTAAACCATTGTGTAAAGATCCATAAATGTTGACACGTGCATGATCATGGAAACCTATTAGTTATCTATAAATGGATCAAAACTGCAGTTGCTATTCATACTGATATGTAGTGTTCTGCATGTGTCAAGGTATGTTTGGTAATATCACTTACTGAAGCTAATATGTATTACTCGGTTCATGTATTCTACACTTTATATCAGTCTGAATTATTTGAGAACAAAATGTATTCAATTGCTATTCATTTCTGTTCTGTTAATGTTCTACGTGCAAAGTGGAATATACTTAAATCATACATTCTGCCAGCTTAACTAATGTTATTTTGAATCATTTGTGAACGAGTAAGGGTTTGCAATTGTTGCTTAACATTGTATGTTCATTATTTTATATTCAACTTGTTATTAGTCTTCATGAACGTTATTTGTCACATACACACCTTGATTCTTTTAAGGCCTCAGATGGATAATACGGTAGCATATCATATGCATGTTCGTGTTTTTTGGAATAAAATACCCACCACCTGCTCATATGTTTGTAAAACACTTCCAGTAGCAGCCCAACAAAAACACTACATATTTACTACTTGATAAAGCTTTTAAATTGAATAAAATGTTTATATAACTTAATAACACAACTCAGAATTGTTTGTTTTATTTTTAAGTAGCATAAAATAAACACGATCTTCCACAGGATTCTAATGTCCCTCATGATTCACTGGTGCTTAATACACCAGTTAAGTTTCTCCTTTATCTTAATTATTTCTATAGCTACCCCAATGCATCAATTTTTAAATGATTTTTATTTTACCATTTTCCAATCTTAATTCAGTCCAACCTTTTTAAAAACAAATAGTTTAACTTTAGTTTCTCTGATTCGATTATTTCATTACTGTGATTTTATCCGAATCTTTTTCAGTCTTTGAATTCTGCAGTATTATCTGTTTCTGTTTCCAAAACTTAGTTCACTTCAAATGTTTAGAGTTCCCAAGTTTATGTTGAAAATGGTGTACTGAGTAAAAGAGAGAAAAATGATACTTCTCACTAGACCTTTACGAAGCAGAATAATTAGACTTAAGAGCTATAGGGCAAAAACTGGCCGTTTTTGAGTCAAATCTAACACATAATACTTCGGTACACACCCACACTATCCCCTTACAATGTGTGCAAAGTTTTAGGTTTTCTTCTTTTGGATGCATTGCAGAAACACACACAACTCGTCATAATGTTAATGGCTAACTCTATGTAACCAACAAATAAACCTGTGTAACCTAATTATCTAGCTCAGACAGTTCTTCTTTCAGTTTGGCTCTTAAAACGTGTAAACAGATAAACTGTTGTGTCATGAACCGAATCCAGAAGTGTGTTTGTCATTAGTTTGATGCCAAATCTTCTCATATGGTCATACCAACATACTGGTCATTCTAAGAGCCCATGGACCAATGAAACAAAAATGGTGACCAGAAAATGAACATGTCCAGTAAGGTAAGAAACTGTACATTTCCACTAATAACAGCACCAGAAACAAACTCCTACGGTCAAGAATGTAAAGGTTGTCTTGTGGTCTTTCTACAAAACACGGTAATGTTTCCTTCTTCACCATTCAATAACTTTATTGGTGCTGTCTTCCTCATATTTCGCAGGACCTATTGAAAGCTACATTGTGTAATATTCTTGCAGAAACACAGTAAACCAAAAATTAAAGAAAAAAACAGGTAAATAACTAACTATATCTTAGTAACGAATGACACCATGTGAATTAGATGTACTTCCAAACTGAAATTAAAGTAACAAGTATTTTTATTTCTTGCTTTTACAGTTCATATATCATGCTATGTTCTAGCCAACAGAGTGCAAAATTCTTCTTGTGATTCATGGCATGCGCGCGTTTTACTGATTTCTAGTACTCATTTGGATAAATAGTGACCTATGTTCATATCTCTGGTATTTACTTAGATAAACAAATATCTATGTTCTGATTGCTAATATTTGCCTGGATAAATACTGTTGTGTGTTACGATCCTTAGCAATTGTCTGATTAAAAATATGCTCAAATTACGCTTTCTTACAATAAACAGTAACAGGTGTTCATATATCACTCTACAGTCTTAAATACATTGTTCCCAAACTTCTGTTCTGTAACAGTTGGGGATTGTGAGTAATGAAATACATCCAGATATTAGCATCATGATTATATTAAAATTTAACATTAATCCTTCTTCTCCAAACATTCCACTTCTATAAATACACTATCATACTGAATACGCACGTTTCGAACCCAAGAATCTTTATTTTGAGATCACGTACACATCGTATGTGTTTTGTATACATATCATGTTTCCAATACAAAATTTCCAACCTTTTAGTGCCATGATTTCTGATGTGTGGTAAAGTGCCATTTGCAGCGTATTCTCTTTTTATTATTGTTTCATATAATGAAGAACTGATTTATTATTATTATTTATTTATTTATTATTATTTGCAACACATGGTAAAAGAAAATTTGCCGTTACCAAACGTTTTTGTAAAGTCATCGTATAGCTGATTCTTGCGAGTAAACGCAAGGAAAGCAAAAGATATGAGTGAAGCAAGCCTATTTAGTTGAGGGAGTGGAGGTGCATATTCGAGATAAACAGCAGCCTTTTTCAGTTAAGGTGAGTTAGAGAGCAGGTATGAATACATAGAAGAAAGAGAGAGGAAAGGAAAGAGTACAAATGAAAGGCTCCACGATGTTTTGAAATCATTTTAACACATAATTGATCATGGATATAAATATTACGAGTCGTCACACAGAGAAGAAATTTAAATAATAGATATCTGGGTTACACATTACCAAAAAATCCATCTATTTCAGTTTGAGACCAGTTGGTGTTCAGTTTGCTGGCTATGTTGATCATTTTGACCTCTGAGACTGTGGACAGGTAGGCATTGTTATTTACCGTACAAAGCTGTATATCTTCCCCAAGTCGAAAGTTTGTAGTTTAAAAGATGTGGCCGTGCATAAGGAACAGGTCCACAGAGAGTCTCTTCGTTTGTCTGTTTCGAATTTCGCACAAGGCTACACGAGGGTTATCTGCACTAGCTATCCATAACTTAGCAATGTAAGACTAGAGAGAACGCAGTTAGTTATCACCACCTACCGCCAACTTTTGAGCTACTTTTTACCAATAAATAATGTGATTGACCATCACTTTATAACGCCCCCACGGCTGAAAGGACGAGTATGTTTGGTAAGGTATTGATTCGAATCCGCGATTCTTAGATTGCGAGTCGAGATCTCGAGCCATCTGGCCACACCACAAAGAGAGAGAGAGAAATAGAGAGAAAGAGAAAATCGTACTTTTATATATATAAATATATATATACGCGCATAGATGAAGAAACAATAAACTAAAGATATAAGAAGGCTTATTTCTTTTCGAAACATGTACACCCAAGAGTAAAAGACAAAATAAAAGATATAACATTATTTCAGACTGTTTAGGCAGAGTATTAGAGCTGAATCGAAGTTAAATGGACGACAACTGTTGTAGAAACAAAAGTGTAGAGGAAGACGTTTCGATATAAGATTTCACTGTCCACTCAACGTAGTTTCAAAAAATATAATAGTTTGTAGGTTAAGCTTAATCTAGTGATTTACATTCGGGCAATGCATCTAAAGATCCATGGTTCACGTCTCACCTAAATAAAAGCGCGCCAGTAGTTATAATAGTGACAGTGAGATAGAAGAATTCGAATAGAGCAATTCCAGAGTTGATAGTAAATGCTGCTCGTATCTATCTATCAGTTCAAAATTAGGGAAAGCTAGCACAGAGACCTCTTGCGTACTTATGTTCAAATATCCAAGTAAAACAAAATTTCGTTTTGTCACGTCCATAATAGTTCAGTGGGCTTACGACACCAAAATAAAGGGTTCGATTTCTCGCTGTAGACAGAAAGTAGATAGCAAAATATGTAGCTTTGTGTTTCACCTAAGATACAAACAAACAATCGTTTTGTTACATTTCACTGTCGACCCCACACCGTTAAAAATAATTATAAACCATATTCCCAGCTACAAAATTCAAACCCAAAACAGATAGCCCTCGTGTAGCTTTGCACGAAATCAAACAAAACGAACAAACTAACTAACGTAAAACAACTCAATATCGGCGATAGCGAAGACACAAACTGGTTCACACTGTCCACGTGACTTTCTTTCATCTAATTATGCTGTTGAAACAACTCTAATCACTTCACAATGTCTCATACTTGTAATCTAGCTTCAAATAAAAAAGAAAACTGAGAACTCTAGGTATTCTTGGCCTAAGCTATTAAACCTTTTGATGCAAACGCCATCATTAGGACCCGCAATTCCCACTACCGAACATTTAAATTACAAAATTAAAAATATGATAAAAACAGTATTTCTGTTCTTACACCTACATTAGATGGCTCAAAGTGGCTTTGTTCTGAGTCCAACAAATAAATACATTTTTTCACACCTTTATACTCTATATAATAATGCACAGTTTAAAACATTCTAGCTTATACAGAATAACAAACAGACAACAGCCACCTACGACTTACGGTTCCAGCACTACTAGATTTTGTGATTACAAAAATATACACAACTTCTATTTCCGAACTTATAATTAAACAAAAAAAATCCTTAACATTAGATGAAAGATATCTACTAACGTTCAAACTTGCTGTTCTCAACTGTTATGTTTCAAATATTTCATAATGTTCATTATTTTCGACCTTTACTTGTAGCCATTTATTGTGAACAAAACCTGAACCAATGTTGTTAACCTGGAATACAGACACATGTGAACACTGACAGTAAAACAAAAACTTAATGTTTGGAACAAGAATACAGACACATGAACACTATGTAAAACCAAAACTTAATGTTTGGAACAAGAATACAGACACATGTGAACACTACCATTAAAACCAAAACTTGATGTTTGGAACAAGAATACAGACCCTTGTGAACACTACCAGTAAAACCAAAACTTGATGTTTGGAACAAGAATACAGACCCATGTGAATACTACCAGTAAAACCAAAACTTGATGTTTGGAACAAGAATACAGACACATGTGAACACTACCATTAAAACCAAAACTTGATGTTTGGAACAAGAATACAGACCCATGTGAATACTACCAGTAAAACCAAAACTTGATGTTTGGAACAAGAATACAGACACTTGTGAACACTACCAGTAAAACCAAAACTTGATGTTTGGAACAAGAATACAGACACATGTGAACACTACCAGTAAAACCAAAACTTGATGTTTGGAACAAGAATACAGACACTTGTGAACACTACCATTAAAACCAAAACTTGATGTTTGGAACAAGAATACAGACCCTTGTGAACACTACCAGTAAAACCAAAACTTGATGTTTGGAACAAGAATACAGACCCATGTGAATACTACCAGTAAAACCAAAACTTGATGTTTGGAACAAGAATACAGACACATGTGAACACTACCATTAAAACCAAAACTTGATGTTTGGAACAAGAATACAGACCCATGTGAATACTACCAGTAAAACCAAAACTTGATGTTTGGAACAAGAATACAGACACATGTGAACACTACCAGTAAAACCAAAACTTGATGTTTGGAACAAGAATACAGACACATGTGAACACTACCAGTAAAACCAAAACTTGATGTTTGGAACAAGAATACAGACACATGTGAACACTACCAGTAAAACCAAAACTTGATGTTTGGAACAAGAATACAGACACATGTAAACACTACCAGTAAAACCAAAACTTGGTGTTTGGAACAAGAATACAGACACATGTGAACACTACCAGTAAAACCAAAACTTGATGTTTGGAACAAGAATACAGACACATGTGAACACTACCAGTAAAACCAAAACTTGATGTTTGGAACAAGAATACAGACACATGTGAATACTACCAGTAAAACCAAAACTTGATGTTTGGAACAAGAATACAGACACATGTGAATACTGCCAGTAAAATGTAAGCATGACATTTTGAGCTAGAAGACAGTAAAACCAAAAACTGATGTTTTGATCCAGTAAGAAATAAAAATGACACGAGTAGGATAAGATTATAAAAGCTAACTGGTTCTGTTATGTAAGTTATTTTGTAATTTCAGTTTCACAAATAATACGAAACGTGTTTTCAAGCAATCAGTTAAACATACAAACCATGAACATTTCAGAACTGTAGTTTCTAGTTAAACAGCTTTAGATATAATCAGAACGAAAGAATATAAATTTAAGGGTTTAAGACACTCACATCAGACTATGGATGAAATAAGCATAGTTAGGTATACATATCTTAAAAACAATAAATTACTTCATCCTATGTTGAATAAAGTAAATTATTAATATATAACTCGTAACACACAGACAGTTATTTACGAAATGAAAGTCCAGTAATGACACAACCTTTCGAAAATAGTAGATTGGAAACGCCGCGTATCGATCCTAATATGTCTCATATGTTAAGCGGGTGCTTTTTTTATTACTCTCATCCAATAGAAGAGATAAAAACCAATACATATGTACATGTACACAGAAATACATACATACAGACATGTGACATTTACAAAAATATTTTATATTACAGAAAACTTTTCACCTTCATATTAAAAATAAACTACTTTGCTGTATGGTAATTTGATTTGTATTTCACATTCTTGTAATTTTGCTACACCTGTATCCACATACCAGTGGATAAACATTTGTATTTTGTCTTTGAACTTGAACCTCAAAATATATTTTATTCTCAAGTTTGGCTATATAATATACAGAAAGATTAGGCGTAGTTTTACCATTTCTTGTTATTTTCCTAGATGCAAACACAGCGTATTTGACTAATCAGATGACATAACACATTATCGGTTGTACTAATTTTTATCTATTGTAATATCCAGATATTATTGTTAATTTAAATTGTTTAATATTAACAGGCTTCTTTGTGATTAATTCAAAAAAGATTCTTAACGTAATTGCATAGAGACATTGTTTCTTCACATTCCACATAAAGCTGTTCAATTGTTTCACTAAATTTGCTACAAAGTCCATAAGTGTCATCATCGACTAAATTCATATTTTGTGGTTTCGTATTAGTTATCAATAATTTATATAAAAATAAATGATCCGTATCAACCTTTAGGTTTTCTTTATACTCTGAATAAACACTTTTCTACATAGATCGCCATTGTGGAGTCCCGATAACATTGAACAGTAGATCCCAACTAAGTTTAACTCTGTTATTAGTTTGATTTTGACAACTTATATAAATACTTTTTACGGATATATTGGCAGAATCAATCAACTTATTATTAACTTGAACATAAATTGTATGTGCTAACACTCCCAAACCATATTCAACTGAAGAGGTAAACTTCTCAACTGCCTCTTTCCAACTCTGAGGAATAACACTCCATAATGTTAGAAAATATCCTTTAAAGCTATTAATTGTGATATTTGTTAAAGATGGAAAATTTTCCAGTAAACATTTAATTAATATAGTATGTTTAAAAAATCCTGGCATTACTTCATAACACAAATCATTAATACAAAAAATATCACTTTTATTATTAGTTCATTATAAAAAATAATTACCGTCAAATATTTTAATGTGTGGATTTAAAAATAATGGTTCTTCCATAATACTTTGTGATCTCTGGAAATATAGAACCTGGTTTACCTATCTCAGACCAAATCCAACAATAATTCTTTATGAAGCAATAGCACATCTTTCATATATTTCGGTTGAATATGACATTTAAAAACTATCCAATCTAATTTTAGATATCCATATAAATTTAGGCAATACTGCATTAGATTTAGTAGTGTTTAGATAATTACATGTATATTTAATTCGCAATGCTTGTCTCTTCAATTAAACATCATGTAAGTTCAAGTCACCATTAGCAACACTGGATATGTTAATAATAAATTAAATGAATACCATCGTGTCATAATAAACGTAATATTGATGTTTTGAATCTCTATGTATATTTGTCAGACATAGATATAAGGGTCGGGACGTACCATACAATTGACAATACTAATGAATTAATTATTAATACCTTACCTTTGAAGGATAATTTCCTCCTTAACCAGCTATTGATAACTTTTCGTACTTTATTTAAACACTTATTCCAATTAAGTTCAACCATGTCGTTTTTATCGATACAGTATATAATTCCTTACACTACTAAAGGTTTCTTTAAAATTGAGAACCCTGTCGCCTCAGTTGGGTGTCTATTCTTAAAGTAACCAAACCATAAAACTTTAGATTTGTCCCAGTT
Source organism: Tachypleus tridentatus (assembly GCF_004210375.1). Lineage (NCBI taxonomy): Eukaryota > Metazoa > Arthropoda > Merostomata > Xiphosura > Limulidae > Tachypleus > Tachypleus tridentatus. The sequence continues at coordinate 30,536,080 of NC_134826.1, read as the reverse complement.
GACTTTCGATCCTGAATAGTTTTCATAACTTCCGAAAATTTGTCGTACATATATTAAAAAATTAACATAATTTACCGTAATTGTGGTGTCATCCATATGCTGATAGTGAAGACAAATATCCTTATTTGTTATAGGTATTTCTTGTACAAGTTTATGATACAATAAATTGTAGTGAAATGTTTCTGCAATTAAAACGTAGAACAGGGCTAACAAGGCACATCCCTGACGTACTCCTCTACCTATTGGTATTAGTGACGTGAGAAAACCATTAAATTTAATACGACTAAATATTTCAAAATAGCATTATATTATTATTATGCCTCTCGATTCCATGAAGGAACATAGGGCCGCAATCGCTTGCGGACTCATTAACAGGCTGGTTTTTTAAGTGAGTAGATTGTTAGCCTACTGCACAACCCCCAACCAGGGTGATAAACCTGAGCCGTCCCTAATTTTGCAGTGTAAGACTAGAGGGAAAGCAGCTAGTTATCACCACCCACCGCCAACTCTTGGGCCACTTTTTTACCAACGAATAGTGTGGATTGACCGTCACATTATAACGCCCCCACGGCTAAAAGGGTGAGCATGTTTAGCACGACTGGGATGCGAACCCGCGACCCTCGGATTACGAGTCGCACGTCGAACACACTCGGCCATGCCGGGCCCCGAAGTAACATATTATAACCCATTTACTAAAATATTTGCTAAATCCATAAGTGTAAAACTCTAAATAAATATATACGATTAACTTGCTCAATTACTTTGGATTGGTCAATCTTCAACAGAACTTGTTATTTCTGATCCTTAGCATAATGAATGACATGTCTTAAAACCATAGCTCGGTCTAAAGTTTCTCTGTTATTTACTCCACCAGATTGATGGGGTGAAACTAAGTCATCCACGACTTTTGTTAAACATTTTTCCAATATCTTAATGACAACCTTGTAATCAGCATTCAAAAACGTTATTGGACGCCATATTTTTAGATACTGACGATTTCCATTTTTAGGACATAAAATTATTAGCGCTTGTTTTATACTTTCTGGTGGAATACCAGTTCTGTGGATTTCCGATATAAGCAGACGAAATTCTTTAATAAATCTTGGCATAAACATGTGATAGAATTCTACTGTTAGCCCATCACTTCCAGGTGACGTGCCTGTCTTAAGGGCACTTAGGTCTCCTGTATATCCATACTACTAAAAGGACATTCCAATATTGACCCGTCTAAGTTATTTCGCCTAGTGGATGATACACTCATAAAATTATCAATGTCCTGTCCTGACAATTGGTCAGACTTCTATAAATTTGCATAATATTCTGTAATATAGTCCTGTAGATTTTGTTGGTCATTGACACTCCTCATCTACTAAACTATTTATATATGTATTTTTTCCTGTCTTTGGTGTTCAACTCTGAAAAAGTATTTGGAACTCTTTTCACCTTCTTTGCTCTTAAGAAACCACCTGCTGTTTTCTCATATTCAATTCTTTTTATTTGTTCTTCTAAGACCTTAATTCTTACAATGTTTCTGGCACGTTTGGCCTTCACTAGACACAAATATCATTTTGTAACCTTTTTTTTGTCGACAATTTTCTTCGGATAGAATATCCTTTTAAATATACAATAAATTAAATTAAATTTGTGTTTTAGTTTATCGTACCATTCCATCATCGAACTATATTTATTGATAAACTTCACTACAATATCAATAATACGATTTATCGTTCTGCGATACTCCTCAGTTGACTCAGCAGATAGTCTAATGTGGCTTTGTTATACACACACTCGATACTCTTCGGTTGACTCAGCAGATAGTCTAATGTGTCTACTTGTTACTCAGCAGATAGTCTAATGTGGCTTTGTTATACACACACTCGATACTCCTCAGTTGACTCAGCAGATAGTCTAATGTGGCTTTGTTATACACAAACTCGATACTCTTCGGTTGACTCAGCAGAGGAGTCTAATGTGGCTTTGTTATACACAAACTCGATACTCTTCGGTTGACTCAGCAGATAGTCTAATGTGGCTTTGTTATACACAAACTCGATACTCTTCGGTTGACTCAGCAGATAGTCTAATGTGTCTTTGTTATACACATACTCGATACTCCTCAGTTGACTCAGCAGATAGTCTAATGTGTCTTTGTTATACACAAACTCGATACTCTTCGGTTGACTCAGCAGAGGAGTCTAATGTGGCTTTGTTATACACAAACTCGATACTCTTCGGTTGACTCAGCAGACAGTCTAATGTGGCTTTGTTATACACAAACTCGATACTCTTCGGTTGACTCAGCAGATAGTCTAATGTGGCTTTGTTATACACACACTCGATACTCTTCGGTTGACTCAGCAGATAGTCTAATGTGGCTTTGTTATACACACACTCGATACTCTTCGGTAGACTCAGCAGATAGTCTAGTGTGGCTTTGTTATACACAAACTCGATACTCTTCGGTTGACTCAGCAGATAGTCTAATGTGGCTTTGTTATACACACACTCGATACTCTTCGGTTGACTCAGCAGATAGTCTAATGTGGCTTTGTTATACACACACTCGATACTCTTCGGTTGACTCAGCAGATAGTCTAATGTGGCTTTGTCATACACACACTCGATACTCTTCGGTTGACTCAGCAGATAGTCTAATGTGGCTTTGTTATACACACACTCGATACTCTTCGGTTGACTCAGCAGATAGTCTAATGTGGCTTTGTTATACACACACTCGATACTCTTCGGTTGACTCAGCAGATAGTCTAATGTGGCTTTGTTATACACACACTCGATACTTCTCGGTGGACTCAGCAGATAGTCTAATGTGGCTTTGTTATATATACATTCGATTTATGTTGTTATTGGAAAGTAAAATTTTATCTATCCGCGACTGAATATTTTTATCTTGATAGATTCTTTTCCATGTATATTGCTTCTCCGTGGGATGGAATTTTCTCTACACATTCACTAGTTTATATTAGCTCGTGCAATCTTACAAACTAATGAGGGATATATCGTCATAATAAGTGGGAGGATCTTTATTCATATGGTTTTCCAAAACGCAATTGAAATCACCCAGCAGTAATATTATATTGGTTTTAGGCAGTTTTGACAGCAATTATTAAAAAAAAAATAGGTATCGCATATGGGAAACATTCGGGCTGTAAATGTTCCATACAAATACTATTACGTTCTGTATTACAAAGTCTATACCCAACATACTATATGTATTACTAACTGTAATAACCATACTTTTTCGAACTAATATAGATACCCCATTTCTATCGTCAACACAAAAATCATTACATACATATTAACATTCCATACGTTCTTAAACTTTGGAATATCATAACTGTTCCAGTGTGTTTCTTGTACACATAAGGTGTCATATCGCATAAAGATAAACCAGTGTTTCAACCTATTTATGGTATACTTACATTTACCTCCACAAATATTTAATGTTCCTATGCAGACCATTATATATCGATGGAGGGCATTATTACTGTGTATAATTAACTAACTTCGTTTTCAAGAATATCTTACTCTTGATGATTTTATTTCTTTTCATTCGTTTACTCGTTTCGACGGTAGTATGAAAGTCCTCTTTGATGTTTTTGTATCTTCCTCGTTCTTACCATTATCCGATAATTCAGACTGAACTATCATATCCGTCGTATAGTTTCAAACACTACCCATATATGTTGTCATTTCACTTCTCGCTTCAAAAGCCAGTACAGTATCTGTTACATTATTCTCGGCCTCGTCCATTAACTTTTCCTTACTTCCTACAAGTACCACTATCTCTCTTAAAGTGGTGTCCTGTACGTACACTAAAGAGATCACCATTCTGTTTCTTTATATCTTTTTCAATGTATTAATTACATCTTCCTTGATTTGTTTTATCAGAGTCATTGTTAATAATTTTTGCATTCTCTATAGGTCCTTCTTCTTGCATTCCAACTAGTTCAAGGCCACAGCCTATCACAGTCAAGTCACTACCGTCTTTGAATACTTTGAACGAGGGTGTTCAGGATTCTATGTGTTACAAGTCTTACAATAATAATTAATACATCTGGCTATATGTCCTTGTTTATTACATATGTAGCACTTCAATTCAGGGCAATCATTGAAAAGATGATTTCTGATAAACATAAATTACACACTTTATGTTGGTCTTAATAATGTTGTAATAACCAACACTTAATTCTTAATTTTACCACACAGCTCATTAGTTCTTCAACATTTTATACATATAGTTCTTTTGGTTGTACTTTATTTAATAGACTGCTTCACAAGCAGTTTTTTTTTCTTAATTTCACCATCTTATGTACCACTAATGAACACTGTAAAGGTTTTGCTTAACACAGCATTCAGCAACTTTTAACACGAACAACACTTTATCTATATACACATCTAAGTACGTATAAAAACATTTGCTCATTTCAAGGGGCATGGAATGCCCTGGTGGCCAGGGCCATCGACTAGCAATTAGCGGGACGTGGGTTCACATCCTGTCACCGATCGTGCTAAACTTTACAGCCGTGGGGGCAGGGGCGTAAATCCTGGGGGGGGGGGGTACACCACATTCATTTTAGGTGGAGGGTATGGTGCATACAATTATCCCCCTTACAGTGGTCTGTTGAATTGTTTTATTGCATCACAGTCCTACAAATTGTGTGTTTGTTCTTGTGATTCTCGTGTTTTTACCAATCAAATTACATAATTAGACCTAGATGTAGGCTTTTTCAGTAGCCGAAATGTACATCTTTAATATAGACGTGCTTCTATGCTTTTCGATCTAAGCGATAGTTCGTAAGTATCAGTCAGTAGGCCTAAGTATACATGCAAGGCTTGCAAGCACTATCACAGAATCTAACTACGTCTTGTACGTAGTGTAAGATTAAGTAAAATTTTCATCACAACAGATTGAACAGAGCATGAAATTCGAAAATATTACTCCCAAGCGTAAACTCCTGTGATCTAGATCTAACAGGCCATTTGTAGCTTGTAGCTGCATCAATCTTATGTGTATATTGTACGGTTTTCCTACGTCATTTGTTCTTATGAATGTCTAGCCGGTTTTATTGTCGAACGCCTCACTCTCCTTAGCTGCCGAAGTCGCTGACCATAGTGTACGTTTAGTGTACAGTTAACGACAGGTTCGGTACCAGGTGCTGGTACTTTATGGTAAAAGAACTATATATTCTCTTATTATAGATAGTAAAAATATTGTATTTTCTTGTATAATTAGAACACAAAAAGGAGCTATTTCAACGGCATGAAGCCTCTACTCGAATTGTATTGCTAGTTTTTGTTTAGTTGTTTTTATTTAATAGACGTGCTTATAGATATTATATCACAACGTGTTTGCCTTTTGATAAGCTTTAACAGGAATATAATATATTTGTGATTGTTTAAATATTTTTCGAGAAACTTGCGATTACTTGTGTTGTAACTAACACACATTATTGTACCAGCGATACCCAGGCGGTCAGTCGGCTCGATAGTCACTGTGAGGTTCGCGCGTTTGACTTAAATACATTGTACAGTTCAGTCCTACTTCCATTCTGTTCTATCTTCGTTCGTTGTACGTTAGAGTCTTTCAATAAAGACTGTATTTTAGCCTGTTGAGTCATCTGGGAAACAGATTCCAATTATGACAAGCAAGCGTCTGAAACTTCCCGATATTAGACAGTTCTGCAAGCCAGTTACTAGTACTACAAGTGACAATGCAGATGAAGATAATCCAAAAACCTCAAGCAAAGAAATAGAAACTTGCCATACAGAGGAAATACCATGTTCATCAGAGGACGAGTCTGAAAATGCTTGTGCAACTATTGCACATCATGAACCACCAGATAGTTGTGAAACAAGTTTGTGCAGTAATGAAAAATCTGAAACTCCACAGATACAGTATGGAAAGCCATATCATACAGACGCATAACTAATACCACGACAGAAAGCAAAATCTCAAAATATCAACTTCCAAGACAAGTGGTTTGATGATTTCCCATGGCTGCACTTCGACAATCAGACTCAAAAAGTCATATGCTTTCATTGTGCCAAGGCAGAAAATAGAGGCCTTTTAAATGGAAATTGGAGGCCAATGGAATGTACCTTCACATCTGCCGGTTTCTGCAACTGGAAAAAGGCAAAACAGAAATTCAACGAACACTAATTCCCCTCTCAGCACAGATTCTCTATATCTCCAGAAGGTTCACTTGATGTAACTCCAGTGACTGTTCAGCTACACGATGGAAAAAAAGAAGCAGCAGGAAGAATGCAAAAGAAGTCTAGCCAAAATATTCAGAAGTTTAGGTTTCTTATTGCGTAAAGGTTTAGCATTACGTGGACATACTGATACGGAGTGGAACTTCCTGCAGTTAATGAAGCTCCTGGAATAGGAAGATTCTGAGTTGACGGCCTACTTGTCAAAGAAAACCACATTCACATCACCCCAGGCTCAGAATGAAATAATGGAGATGCTCCTCAAATACTGAGGAACATAGCACACGATGTGCAGCAAAGTAAAATCTTTGCATTAATGGTTGATGGCACTCAAGATGTTACAGGTGCCGAACAGGAAGCAATATGAGATATTTCTTGGTTTGTACAATGTTTCCAATACAACTGGTGAAACAATATCCTCGACTATACTTGATGTACTGACTAGACTCAATTTATCACTGTCAGGATTAAGAGCACAAACTTATGATGGAGCCGCTAACATGAGTGGTGCGTACAGTGGATGCCAGGCAAAAATAAAAGAGAAGCAACTATCAGCTTTGTTTTTTCACTGCGGAGCACACAAGGATAATTTAACAATACAACATGCAGTTGAAGCTTGTGAATGTGTTCTAGATTCTATCCAGTGGGTACATGAACTTGATGTCTTGCTTCAGAGGTCAGGCAGATACAGGACAATCTTTGAAAATATTGTATCGTCAGATAGCCACAATGGTCCAGTTAAATACATCCGCCCACTGTGTCCAACACGCTGGTTGTTCCGCCTATCTGCAATTACATGTGCTAATGATCACTACAGTGACATTGTTGATTTTCTGTCTGAATTAGCAAATGAAAAATCAGATGTAGCAGTAAAAGCACGAGCTCTGCTAAACAGATTTGACAAAGAAAAGACAGTTTTAGGATTGTTGATGGCTCAGAGTCCATTAGTTGCATTAGAGGAACTAAACCATGCATTCCAAGCAAAATCAGCGACAGTATCTGGCATGATTGAAGCATCTGCAATGACAGTTGAGCAATTGCGGGTATTGTGAACAGAGGAAAATTACAACAAGACATTTAATGAAGCTGAGAAAAAAGTAACTTCCCTAGATCTGGTGCCTATTGAACTACCAACTACCACGCATTTGCAGACCCCCCAGAAGGATCACAGGTGATGGCTCAACACACCATTGTGCAACAGCTAGAGATTACTACAGAAGCCAATATTTTGAATTTGTGAACACAGTAATAGAACACCTGACTACTATATTCAATGCAGATAACAATGACTTGAGGCAATATCTGGCACGTGAGAACATGATCACATGTGGCAAAATTGACAACTCGGTTATAAACTTCTATCCTGAAATCTATGCACAACGGCTCGAGTTTCAGTTGCCCATGTTCAAAGGAACAACAAAAGCAGTATCTCTGAAAGGTGCGAAGGATGCTTACTGTAAAATGCACGAAACAAACCAGCAGATGTTTAGTGAAGTGTTTCTTCTCATGACAATTTTGCTTGTATGTCAACTATGTATCAGTACCACCTCAACCATGTGGCAGTTTGTCACACTCATAAAGATGAGGTCGACAAGATAAATATGGAAGAGCTTATGAGAGAATTCATCAATAGATCATCACAAAGGTGGTCCACGTTTGGGAACATGTAGACTAAAGGACTAAATGAATCTTTCTTCAATGAAAAGTATGAATAATTATGTGCTACATAGTATTGATGTGTAATTTTCAAGAGTTCGCAAAGACATTTTAATTATTTTTTATCAAACAACATGAACAATTTTTCAGTAGATATAAACTTATCAAGGGTAATTACTAATGTTATTAATATCTGAAAACGTAATTCATGCAATGAAAGTTATTAGTAACCTTGTCAAGTATAATGGCCATCTTTTATACTGTGCAGTGTGCAGGAATAAATTCATGTGGCAGTTAATTTGTGACACATTTGTTTTTTATTCTATTAACATTTTGAAAACTGTTCACAACACCTCACTTATACAGACCTACATGGAAACCTTGAAGTATCGTGGCAACAAGATTACTCTGTGACTTGTGACTGCATGTTTACAGCTTTTAGATTCACGTAATCAGAGATTACCAATTTGCAAATTTAACAGTCCACATAAGTGGTTGCAAAAGTCATCCCCCACATTGGGTGTTAAAAATCTACGCCCCTGCTGCTGGCCGAAATCTTAAGGCAAATGAAGTTAAAGAAAAAATATGCATTTTGCGTTATTAGTCTCAACCATTTATTTCAGTTGAGCTTCAAAAGATGAAAATAAGAAAAGGGAAAATAAAAAAACATTTTACCATTTAATGGGGAAAATGTGAGCACTATGAAATTAGCCTAAATACTAGTTGGTCAGACGTTTAAGGCCATACTGAAACAAAGCGTTAATCGCTAAACACGTAACGAAATTTAGTCATTTGTGTTCAAGCATTAGCATTGTCAACATCTCCCACTGACACTTCCTGTGTTACATTGGGTAAAAACATGGTAAAGGCTAAAAAGTTGACAGTGTTTGAACGTGACAGAATTGTCGAATTGCAAAAGCAAGATCTCTCTCAACGTGCAATCGCTGGTGAGATTGGGCGTAGTAAAATTGCTGTTGAAATTTCTTAAAAGACCCTGAGGGATACGGAACGAGAATTGCAAGTGATTGGCCCAAGAAAATTTCGCCGGCGTTGAGCAGAAGGATTCGAAGGGTTGTCCGACAAGACACCAGCTGATCATCGAACCAGATTAAGGCCCTTACAGACGCAGAATGCATCTCAAGAACAATAAGAAAAGAAAGGCTTTAAAACCGGTAAACGTCTTCAAAGGTCACGCCTCCTTCCACACCACGAAACAGCTCGGTTAAACTTTGCTGAGAAGCACCAGACATAGGACGTAGAATAGTGGACGAATATTTTGTTCTCTGATGAGAAAAAATTTAACCTGAATGGTCCAGATGGCTTCCAAAGTTACTGGCACGATAAAGATATTCCACCGGAGACATTTTCTACACAACACAGGGAAGTAGGTTCCATCATGATCTGGAGTGTTTTCTCCTTTCATGGAACAATGGAGCTTCAGGTTATACAGGGCGTCAAACAGCAGCTGGCTACATTGGTATGTTGGAAATAGCATCCTTATTGACTGAAGGCCCTCGTTTGTGTGGAAATGACTGGATCTTTCAGCAAGACAATGCTGCAATCCACAATGCCCGCAGGACAAATGAATTTTTCATGTTGAATAACGTGACTCTTTTGGACCATCCAACGTGTTTGCACGAACTGAACCCCATTGGAAATGTTTGGCGTTGGATGGCAAGGGAAGTCTATAGAAATTGACGTCAGTTCCAAACAGTGCATGATCTTCGTGAAGCTATCTTCACCACTTGGAATAACATTCAACCCAGCCTTCTGCAAACGCTTATATTGACCATGCCAAAAGGAATGTTTGCAGTTATTCGCAATGAGTGCCGTGCAACTCACTACTGAGACCTCTTGTTGGGCATTTCGTACTCTGCTAAATTTTTTTTTTTATTTTCCCTTTTCTTATTTTCTTCTTTCGAAGCTCTACTCAAATAAGTGGTTGAGTCTAATAATGCAAAATGCATATTTTTTCTTTATGTTCATTGACCTTAAGATTTTGGCCAGCAGTGTACGAAAACACTGATATTTCAGTATATAAGAACAGTTTGGACAGTGGAACGTAGCACTAAAACAGGATTTGAGTAATCCCTCGGTTTGACAGCATCTCTAACGAATCCGATAAACAGATTGCTCAGGAAATTACAAAGATTTTTTATGAGAGACATTATTCAACCGAGATTTTCTTCGGTGTGAAAATAATAACCCTGGACACATTGCAAACAATGAGCAATATATTTATTTTAATAATAAATAAAACTATATTTATTCTGATAATAAATAAAAATATATTTACTCTGATAATAAATAAAAAACAGATTATGTTAAATTAATCTTAAGAAAGCAGCAACAAAGAATCCTTTCCTCCTCTAGATAACGTTAAGTTGTCATCTTTTTTCTCGGAGGATTGACTGCAGCAAAATCAACACAATGATCCTCAAAATGGAAGGCCTTCTCAGTAGGTAAGCTAATGGGTAACCGAACGAAGAAAATGCTCTTAAATCTATAAGGTAAACTCGCTTACTTTGCCCAGTGGACTTCTTTTCCTTTACAGCATTAATCAGCTGTTACTATGAGTTGATGGAATAATACGCTAACAAAGGATACTCCATTGCTAACCAATTCAACATGCATGCTTCATCTAATGATGAACAGAGGGAATGTGAAGGGCAAAGAAGATTTCACCTACTGATGGGAACATGGTAATTAATTGAATGTAATGTTAAGAATTTTCTGGATCACTTATTGTCACCACGACAGCGCAGAAACTAAAGAATCATAACTTGTGAGCGTTTCTACAGTATTATAGAAGATAAAACATACATCATATGTTCGCATATCTCAAAATAATTTAAAACAAACTGAAATAGTGTAAGAACTGATACAAAAATAATTTATTATTTCTAAATGTAACTAATATACTTTAAAATAGAGTTGTTTTACAGCTATCCAGATTATTTTAAGAATAATGCTGCGAAACATGTTTCAGTTAGGCGTTGAAATTATTTTTTCAGCATAAATCATATCATTCTCCTAGTTGATTTCTACTATTATAAACTACAAATAATCCGCGTGCCGTAAAGTCACCCAATAGAATCCCTAAGCAAAAAAAAAAAAAAATCAAAGTAATTATTACGCTGTATTAAGCGCATATATATTAATAATACGCTGAAAAGGTCGTTAGGCGCAGTATGGGTATTCGATTAGCTATTTGAGAGTCGAGGATTCGAATTCCCTTCACGCCAAACATGCTCGCATTTTCATGATAGTCTCGTTCTAATGTGACGTTCAATTCCACTATTCGTTGGTAAAACAGTAGCCCAAGAATTGGCGGTGGGTTGTGATGACAAGCTGTCTTCCCTCTAGTCTTACACTGCTAAATTAGGGACGTTAGTGCATATTGCTCTGGTATAGCTCTGCGCGAAATATAAAACAAACAAGTAAAAAGGTCGTTGATATTTCTTACATGACAATTCAAATATTTTTAAAACAGCAAATTTGTTTATATACACTACCTACCTACCTGGTCGTGTCAGTAAGTTTACACCGTACACGGCTCGAACAATCGCTACAAAATTTCTCCAGCTTACTTGACTGGTCTGTGTGTGTCTGCTTTTGATATATTCTGATAAAACGTGTGTAAATTATATATAAATTATAATCAGGGTAAGTCTTAGTAATTCTAAGGCTTCAGACCGAATTCAGTAAAATGGGGCTCTGTAATGATTTGTTTGGTTGAACCTGAGTACAAAACTACACAATGGGCTATCCGTGCTCTGCCCGCTACGGATAGTAAAAACCAGTATCTTGCGTTGCAACTCTATAGCAAGAAAACGAAAGAGTAGATTAATGCTTTTCAATGAATAGTTGTACATGATTCTGTTCTTAGAATTTCTAGAAGAAACCTAACAGCCTTTTTACTTGTTTGTGTATTTTTTGTCTTTTTTTTTCCTACTAGCTTTTTTCTTTGCATTTTTTACCTATATTTTATCAATATATAATAACGGACAATATTTCTAACTTATAATTTCTATAATTTAAGAAAAACTACAAAAAAGACAAGGGCATAGAAAAAAGTACACTCGACAAACTACCTCTTATGAAACTGTCTTGCATAACATGACTTCACTTAACATTTCATTGCTTCAGGAAACATTTCTTAGAAAAGTCGTGATAGTATGACCTTCACGTGCAAACCAATAACAGGCTACCACGTGACTTAACTCTGATTTAATTGCACTTTTGTCCCTCGCTGGTACAGCGGTAAGTTTACGGATTTACAACGCTAAAATCAGGGGTTCTATTCTTCTCGGTGGTCTCAGCAGATAGCCCGATGTTGCTTTGCTATAATTAAAAAACAAATGCACACACAGCTTAACTACGATTTTAATCATCTTCGTTGAACCAGGTTGTTCCTTTCTGACCAGAAATTATTTGAATTGCTGCAGTATTCTTGGAAAAAAAAATATTTATAACCTGTTTTCTGAGAGAGTTCAGATGAAGCATTCGAGTGCAAAACCAGAAAGAAATAACAGCGACTGGAAGAACGACCAAATTCTTAAAATAATTTGTTACATTGTTTTAGGGTGTTAAGCTTTATTTTATAAAATATAGAATCGATTGTCACATCTAACCAAAGCATCTTATTGTTGAAGGTATGTTATTTATACTCGTTTTTTGTTGTTATCTTTGTATTTTTTTATATGAGTTCAGTTTTACAGTTCTCAATGTTTCGTCTGTTAAGATAAATAAATCGCTGAATTCTCAAGAGTCTGAAAGTTTGTTTACTCAGTGACTTCTTTTTAAGTTGGAAATAAGCTACCATTACTAGAACACTCTGAAGAAAACTAGTTTTGCTGAAAAAATTAATGGTGTGAGAAATCTGGTCTGAAAATGCCTCATTTTCTTACAGTTTTTAAATCAGTAAATTGTTCACGCATAGTAAACTATTCTACAATTTAAAAAAATATTGTATTGCAACAAAGTACCGAATTTCTCATTTTGAAAAAATATAATTACCATTTTAAGTGTTTAAGCAACGTGCATAACTCATGCTCTAATCTAACTCGCACCTGCGACAATATTGCTCCAATTAGTTAGAATGGACTGCTTCGTCGCGGATAAGGTAACCCTATAGCATCATCTAAATCACATTCTATAGTGCTTATTCATTGTGTTTAGTCTACCTAAAATATGTTTCAGTTAAGTAACAGTGGTAACAGTGCAGATACCTTTTTTGAAAATGTGGCCACAAAGTGTTGTTGGTATATTGCGAAATCTAAAAAATTGTGCATCTCTCGTTCATTACAAGGTTTTGACAAATGCAGTAGCAGAAACCAATCCTACCAACGATTGAACTAACTAGCTGAAGGTTCATTATTACCATTGAGCATCAATAAATTGCCAGCAATAAGACCAATAACTGCACAATCTAGTGCAGTCTGAATTTCAGGGGCCTGGCATGGCCTAGCGCGTTAAGGCGTACGCTTCGTAATCTGAGGGTCGCGGGTTCGCGTCAAAACATGCTCGCCCTCCCAGCCGTGGGGGGCGTTATAATGTGACGGTCAATCCCACTATTCGTTGGTAAAAGAGTAGCCCAAGAGTTGGCGGTGGGTGGTGATGACTAACTGCCTTCCCTCTAGTCTTACACTGCTAAATTAGGGACGGCTAGCACAGATAGCCCTCGAGTTGCTTTGTACGAAATTCCAAAACAAACAAACAAACAAACTGAATTTCAGTAGAAAACGACTCGGTGTCAACTTTATTATTGCGGTGATAACATACTATACTCCAGAGCACCTTATGCAATTAGGAGTCAACTGTATCTTCCATCTGGATAGAAATCCATACAGTATTCTGTTCATGGACCCAAGCTAGTCGACATGAGATGCTAGTTTGCCTTTCCCCCCTCTTTAACTGTAGTTGAGCTGTTGCAAAAACAAAACTATCAATTTCTGCAATAGATTTATCCTAAAGTCAAATGTTTGAACTAATATGGGTAACAAGTATCTCTCCTTTTTCCAGTAACGTTAACAAGAAAGCCTACTATGTGCTACTTCACGAACATCTAGCTCTATCCAGAGCAAAAGTTATAAACACTGGCAGTAATTTCACTTGGAATGTACGAACGACCCGAGTTTTAGTAGCTAGTATTTTAGTTTCTCCTCCTTGGTTGATATGGAGTTTGTCCTGACCAAATTAAATATAGAACTTATACATATTTCCAAATGATAGAAAATAATGCAGTAGAAGTTCAGAAAGTGGAACTTGTTTTTCTTTTTCTGCTGAAACAAATATCTATTCTAAACCAAAATATGCTCTCAAGCTAAACTGAGACCTCCCTCAACAAACACATTTTATAATGACTAGAATCTATAAAAATGTTTATCAATTTTTTATTAGGTTATTGTATTAACACAATTACGTAAACTGTAAAACAATTTTTTTTTAGAATTAGATTTTTAATGTTGCAAATAATTTTCTATAAGATGTTGCACATATACAATTTGTATTAACCAAATTAATTCACAGCATATGGTAATTTAATGTTTATTGAAATATTTTACTTACGTATAGATTTAGTTCTTTAATCAATTAATTTCCACTGCATATTGAGTTTACTGTGTGAATATCATAAACTAACGATAAAGTCTGAATTAATTAACCAATTTTCTGAAACTAACTTATCGTAAAATCTTCAAAAGTTTAATTTTGCAGTAAAAATTATAGCGAGATTTTTTTTTCTGTTTGATTGAAATCGTATTTAGTTTTCGGACAAAAATATGGTTTTTCTTAAAATACTTTTCCAAATACTAATATTCTCGACAACTGTTTGTTTGTTTTTCGAATTAAGCACAAAGCTACACAATGGGCTATCTGTGCTCTGCCCACCACGGGTACCGAAACCCGGTTTTTTAGCGTTGTAGATCCACAGTCATACCGCTGAGCCGCTGAGGGGCATTCTGGACAAATTATTTGTATGATAATATTTATGAGCATGTATGTTTTAATTTTATATTTTAAGTTATTTGTTATTGAAACACATTATATAGCGTTTCTTAATTCTGTCTGTATTTAGGACAAGACATTTCAAAATTGGTAGAATGAACATCCGTTTAATACCAGTTTTAGTAACGCTCTTTTTCACAAAAGCTGGAAATAATCGATGCCAAGGTAAGTTAGCTACCAGTCTTTCAATTCTTCGTTTAATAAAGAAGTAAACGAAAGAAGTGTAAATTTATGTTAAGTTTGTTAAAAGCGAATTTGTTTGTATAATCACACGCATTTAAAACATACGTTTTTATCAAGGGTAACAATACTTCTTTTTTTTAAGTAAATGTGTACACAATAAGAGAAAATGGAGTAAGATGTTATCAAAAATTACATTATCTGTTTTGAAAAAATAAAGTTGGAATTCTGTAACAAGTAGTTTTTTCCCTTTGAATATATATTTTTGGATATTCACACACACAGCTACAGCTATAAGCTAGTCGTTCCTAATTTTAAACTGGCAAATTGGAAGGAGGCTGCTAGTCAACAGCACCCACCGCCAATTTTTATATGATCAGGTAGTATGATTCGGAAGACACTTTTTGTTGTCTTCGATTATGCTTGTCCTCTTCAGCCATGGAAGCGTTATTATGACAGTCAATTCCTGTTCTTTTATTGGTAAGAAAGTAACACTAAAGTTCATGGTGGATGGTGTTGACTAGCTGTCTTCCCTCCAGCGATTGAGGTAAAATCGTGGAGAAGTATTTCGATTCAAGAGTTTTATTTCAGCAACTTGAAAATAATCGTATGTTTTGTAGTTCCAAATAGCTAGTGTAAGTTAGTAAGTGGATAAATATTTCTTCAAATATAAATATCACGACCACCAATAAGAGCATGATAACGAAAGCTAATAACTTGCGAAACTCGTTAGTGGTCAAGCAGTATTTACAAATGTTTTCAGATAGAAAATACAGGTTGTTTCAATGACGGAATTCCTATGTACATGTGTGCATGTCACCATAACACTATCCACAATGTAAATCAGCTTATTTCCTTTGTATGAAGCTGGTTGTTCCTCGCCATGTTAGCATTTCTGCAGTTTTCACTCGAAAGCATTTATTTTACTATATTATGTGATTGTATCAAAATTATATTTTGTGTGGTTATGTGAGATACAGTATATATATAATAGAAATATTTTTAACACACTATATTAACATGAGGTATGCTTTTATTACAGTTTTAGTTGTTTTGGTGATAAGAGATCAACTAACCACCTAATGTAGCTCTCCCAATGTATGGGTAGTACAGTTACTGTAAGATATGAGTACATGTGTGGGCGTAAGACTGCCTAAACATTACTGAAGTTAAAAACAACAGCTGATCGCTTCCACTAAATAGCAACTAATTATTTCTCTCCTTTTACAGGTACATATACATCTGCAGTTTGCATAATTTGATGAAAAGCGTAGATTTATTTTAAATAATAATGCGTTTATAAGTTTAAGTTTTCCTGTTCTAAATATATTGTAAAGATTAAAATAAATTTGTTTCGAACTATTACATTTACGAAGTGTATTAAAACAGTGTCACATTCTCTCAGCCACTTCCATTCACTGGACTTGATTATAAGGAAGTGAAAAAACCAAGTGGATGAAATGGAGCTGTCTTTCAAGTCTATAAAATATTATTGATCAATGACTAAATAAATACTGGTTAAGTGGTTAGGGAGCTCGACTCGTAATCTGAGGGTTACGGGTTCGAATTACCGTCACACCAAATATGCTCGCCCTTTAAGCTGTGAGGGCGATATTACGTGACGGCCAATTCAACTATTCGTTGGTAAAAGAGTAGCTCAAAATTGGCAGGGTGATAATGAATAGCTGTTTTCCTCTAGTCTTACACTGCTAAATTAAGGATGGCTAGCGCAGATAGCCCTCGTGTAGCTTTGCGCAAAATTAAAAAAAAGGCAAAATAAGTCCAAGCTACATTTCTCCGTTCTTACTCACGTTTAGAAAACGTGCTAGAACCAATTACTAGGGCAGAGAGGTAAGAAAGTATCTCTTATAGTTAGGTATAAGGTAGTAGCTTAGGGGCTGTTGCCTTGGCATGTTGTCATAGAGGAACACTTTCGTACGTCTAAGACAATAGGAGAGGGAGTCGAGACAATGACTTCGTTGTCACGAAGTGTAAACAGAGGAGACGTTGTTGTACTGCTATGACACTTGAGGACAGAAGTTTCCAGTTGCAAAAGAGTGCATGTGAAGGCGTGAATTAACACTCTTACATATATCAGTATTATTATTCATATTATCCATTATTTGAATGAAGCCAGTGTTGCAGCCACCAATATGCCTTATATAGTATTACAATTATCGTCCTGAAAAGGATGCTTATTTAAATCCCGTGTTTAGTTGATTTATTCTGAACTGAAGTTTAAAGAGTATACGTAAATGTTTATCAATTACTAATCTTACCTATTTTTAGATATCTTTACAAACCAGTGTTCAGAGCTTGTTTCTTACTGACTGAACTCCACATATAAGGACTCAGTAAGTAATATTCTTACCACTACAAGTTTGTCATCAAACGATTTCTAGAGAATTAATGACCAGTGTTATTACCACACATACAAATAGGTAGACTCTCACCCTATGGATGAAGCAACAAAGCTGATGGCATATTGACAAAACCTTAACTCTTGTGTTTGCGAAAGGCTAAAACAAGTAATGCTTTCATTGCTATAAAATTGATAGACAAACCAAAAATTGTTTCCATATCTTTCAGAACTTTACTTTATATACACTACAACGTATAAACTTATTAGTTCACCAAAACATCAAATACATTTCTGACAAATAAATATAGTTTATAATTGAAAAAAGAGTCATAATATTAAGAGGACCCTTAGTTATAAATCAAGTTATTATTCTTTCACATTTTATAAATTTAACATATTTACTCTTTTATCATTACAACAACAACGTAAAACCAACGACTTGTAAAGCATACTGAAACATTTATTAACAAAATTTTAAGATAACTACTATTTCATAAACATCTTAGATTATAATATAATTAATTAGCTTTCTATTAAACTACTTTAATAAATTATTAAACTATTAAACTACTGATTAATTATTTCGTTTATAATATATGCATTATAATTTATGTACCATTATGTGAAAACAAACACTAAATTTATAACAAGGTACTGCATTAAAGTCACTATAATAGAAATGAATAAAGGCCTGAATGTAAATTATACATGTAAGATTTAAGTTTGTAGGATATTGACTATTTTAAACAGAGTAGAATTAAGTTATTGGCGAATTATCAACAGGAGTATAAACTTATATTTTCTGACTGACGTGTTTGAGATTTTGACCAGTTGCTGTATGCAAGGAAGTGATTAATCTCATTGAATAGTGAGCATAAAATGTTTTATTCTAAAGTATAACGAATTCAACAAATACAAGAATTCTACACTAACGTTTTAGAAACTATTGTAAAATCTTAACTTAAATGAAATGGACATGTACTAACTAATATGGACATAACTTGCAAAAGTTTTATAAAAGCTAATCCAGTATTTTATCAGCTAAGATGCTTAAATAAAGAGTATATTTGGGTGCCTTGAAAAGAATGTTTTTTAAATTATAGCATGAAAATAACTTTGCACTCAGACTAGTAAGAAAACACACTAGATATTTTTACAAATAAATTTTTAGTATAAATCCTTTGTTAAAAAATCTGAATTTCTGTGTACAAAAGACTTGGACAAAAGACTACTAAATTTTATGAAAATACGCACACATCATTAAAAGGTATGTTTTAAATACTTAGTGTACAAATGTTTTCATAAACCTCGTGTATTTCATTACCAGAAACATTTAAACTAAAGATAATATTTCAGATACTTACATATCTAGCTTAGCCTTACGATAAATTAAACACAATGCTAGTTTCTAACAAGTATATCTAGTACAAGTCTCTATTTATATTATGTTATATAAAATTCGTATTTCATAAAAGCACACTATGCTATTATTAATAATCTGGAATGCGTAGGTTAATCTCAGTGGTATTTAAATATCTAGAAATCATTAGATGACAAATTTATAGCATAAAAAAAGGTAAAAACCATTACTTGTTAAGTTTATATGCATAAAGTTTCAGTTAGCAAGAAACAAACTCAAGATAAAGATTTGTGAAAAAGGAAGATTAGTAATGGTCAAACATTTGCATAGATCCTTTAAACCTTATTAGATCAAATCAACTCATAATGCTAAATATTAAATTTAAAGCAGGGTTTATGGTCGGCTCCAGTATCAGTGGTATTCAGTGTACAGTATGGGATCGTCAGTAAAAATGATACTGATACCGGTTTATAGTATATTATATGTTGAGAATAATACCTGTTACCACATGTTAAGTCTTAACAGCTTTAACTGAATAGCTCTTCTGGTATTTCAGCTTCTTTTCACAGAATTATAAATGTTTGATTTAGTACTTTTGAGTTCGTACCTCAGTCGATAAGCAAATCTCATTGCGAAAATCGGCAATGACATGAATATACGAAAGAAGCGACACCTACACAGTGGAAGAGAACACGAACGTGCCTACGGTAAGTAGATATATGCACGACTATCCCTTACCATTTGGACAGGTTAAACCGCACATGTAACAACGTTTTAGTGAGTTACATTTAAAATTTAATTAAACTGCTTAATTATCATGGTATACAAATAAACTTAACATCAAACTATGTATATATTAAATCAAGTTTTAATATTATATAAACCTTAATTTCTTAATTTTATAAGCAAATGTCTAAAAGCAATATCAGAATATTGGTTTCGTTCTTGAGCCGTCTCATATTCTAGATTTTTTGTATGCCTCCTATAAAACTAAGAAATGTAATACAAAATATTCTCTGTAATTTCATCATCGATATTCCGAGACTATATTTTATACTCTTTGATCTTATTGGGTTAAAAAGTAATAAATGAAAATTTAGAAACCACGTCTACCTCCGACAATTTTTAATTTCCAATTTGCTAACAGATTTTTCTGAGACCGATTTCGTTAAATTTATAACCAATAGAAAGCTTATTTCAATTAATTCATTGCCATAGTCGTCATACTGCGCGAGCTTAAGGATAATTGACAATTTGGTTTGATGTAATAAAATAATTCCCGCGATAACGCGTGCGTGTGTTTTTCTCTTTAAAAAAAACACATCAGGCGAGGTTATATGCTGTGTCACCGAGAGAATCGAACCCCTAATTTTAGTGTTGTAAATCCGCAGACTTACCGCTATCGGAATCCCGCGACAATGTACTGGGAAGAATAATTGAATTTTTAACGGCTCAAGTCACATAATTATAAATAACCGGATGTCAGTATCGGCAAACTGATACTGCCGGTACGGTTACAGTGCTATTTTCAGGGTAGTAACTATACAAGTGTGCAAAGTAAATTATTGACTATAACGTTTTCTTCCTTCTAATAATGGATTATATGTACGATATAACATTGGTATTGTGGTGTTTCAACGTTTTTGGTGATGGAAGAAAACATTCAAAAGATTGGAATTTAACTGCGGCAAATGAAATAATTCTGATGACTTTGAGTTAATTTCTATACAAATCGGACGTAGTGTTTAAAAACAATTGTTAAAAGAACATTTATGAAAAATATTATCAAGGCAGAAATCCATCTCCAGTTTCCATTCCTGAAAATGTATAAGAAATTGCTATGATTTCCCATCCAGTTGTCACAGTACATTCGTCAATGGCTGCTCTCAGAAAGTAATGTTTTTATAGCCTTACAATAGTTATTAGCAAGAAGGACGTCTCAGTGGAAATGATAAAATAAAAACGGAATTACAAAAAAATTTTTCTTATGTTTGCATAAAATTCATAACTTCGATTTAAAAAGAAATTATTTATATGCATTAATGAATAATTATTGTGATAAGTTAGAAATAAGTCAATTATAGAATACTAATTAATGGCATGAGCACATTTACCCAATAGTTGTTTTTATCACACACATAGAAAGAGAGAGAAATTGAGTACGTAAGTGGGTAAGTGATAAATTTATAGGTTTCAGAAAAGTCCCAAAAGTGGTTTCAGTCAGTTATCTGCAGTAGACAGAGCACATTTAGCCCAGTCAACGGTTTCTATCTGTTAAAGATTTTTGTAATGGTTGTAATATGTGTATTCTATTGTCGCTGTTATAACAATTGGCTTTCAATAGCCAGTCTCAGAGTATTTAACGATAATTTTCCTGCTAGACAATTTCTCACTTGGAGATTTTTTAATGTATAAAATATTTCTGTACAATTTATACAACTTATAATTTTGCGAATTTTGAGACATTATAGTTAACTTTCACGAAAAAAAGGAAAATTGTTGAGATAGGTTAATTGTGATCATAGATTTTAGTAGGTGGAAATATCGCCCTTACACAGTTATGCTTTTCATATTAAAACTGTTTGGGCGTGGCCTATCAGTAGGGTATCTAACAATTTAAGGTTTGCGAATTTTGCTGCCAAAACACGTTTCACGTTTTAGATCTGTTAGTATCCTATAAAGGTTAAGATGAAATTCCATTTTTCGATCAGAGAAAAGTATCCAAAGAGTTGACGTTAGATGCTGTATGTGACTTGTTTTCTTCTCTTTAATCTGTCAGTTCAAACTAGGAGATAATTAACGCAGATAGTTTTTTTTTCAAACCTTGCGCTAATTTGCAACAGTATCAACAAAATTTATGTATATAATTGTAAATATGAAAGAAAAACGGAAACTGGAACAATTTGATCTTTATAAATTTGCAAGAAATGTTTCTAAGAAGCCTATATTGAATACAGATTTTAAAATAATCGGAGGTGTAAACAAAAAAATTGTATTATTCAAATAAAAAATTTACGAATAAAGGCTATTTTGATAATGTCAGAACTCTGCATATTTATAACATTAGACACAAATTTGATATTAAGAATAGTACTGTTTCGTTTTCCATCTTATATTAGAAACTCTAATATATGCCAATATTCTTGCAGCTTCACCCACGGGACCTACATGCATAACCACGTCTTACAAGGGATCATGTGTGGCAGTAAGAGATTGCCCTCAAACTTCTGGCATATCACTTGATGCAAGAGTAAACTCTGTATGTGGAGAGGAGAAGGTATGCTGTCCTGATGAATTACTCTCTGGTAAGTTTTAGATTAAATAAAATACATAAAATAACACAACTATCGTCAGAGGATTTTTTTATACCTGAGAATGTGGAACTCTGCAGCTACTAAAATTACATTTTGTAACTAGGACTAGTAAAACAGGAGGATAGATTATATATATATTAAAAATGTATTAGTTTTTTTCAATTTTATTTCGTACAGAAGTAAACATGAGAAATTGGAAACGACTATTAAAAGTAGCATAGCAACAATAAAAGGGATATGTTGAAAAAACTTTCTAAAGGAGAAGAGGTGTGCTATGTTTAGATATTCACTTCAAGCCTCATAGCTTTTATCATTAATAATTCATTTAGTATCATGTTTACAGTTAATGATCCAATGAGCACAAGTTACGTACACATAACTTATGCCACTGTAAGGGAAGACTGGCAATGAATAATTAGTGGTGATGAGATAATAATTATGCGAATGAAAAGTTACTTAATGAATGTGTTAAAACAATAGATAAAACTACTGAATTTTGCGTGATGTCTTAACTAACTTTCACTGTACGACATTATGATGCACACTTTATAGTGTGTACAATAAAAAAATATAAATCTAGAACCACAAACGTTATTTACGGAGCAGAAAAGTTTATATGAAAATAATTACGAAGTTGTTTGTCTTCTGCTAACAAGTTATTTCTAGTGACAGTATTACCATAGGTTTTATATTTTTGCTCATTACTGTTTGATATAAATATTACTATATTAGACAGGATTATATAAGGTATAGCGGAAAACAATACTTTGCTATATCTTAAAGTACAGGGTGTTTAGAAAGTCACTGTGCAGTTTTGTAATCAGCATTCATTCAGTCTATTTCAAGCCAGCAACTGATCACAGTGTTTAGAAACAAAATATGAAGGATCCAGGACTGTATTGATATCAATGGGGTCACTTTCAACGTTGTTTATAATTGTCATTCATATTTACCTCCTGTTATCTATATTGAAACATGTTTGTTAATAAATATAAGTGCACAGTGACTTTCCGAACACCCTGTATAAAATTTTAAAACGAGTAGAATACGAGTATAGTAATAATGCATGCAAAGAGGGTAATAAACTGTCATGATACAGAAACCTACTGCACCCAATATTAGAGATTTAAATGAACAACAAACGGTTTATGTTAAACTGGTATTTCTTGGTATTTTCAGAAATGCTATTGGTGGCAATATTCTGAATAACTTTCAGTAATATATTCAGGTCACTGTTTGTTTGCAATTAAGCACAAAGCTACACAATGGGTTATCTGTGCTTTGCTCACAACAGGTGTCGAACCTGATTTCTAGCGATGTGAGTCCACAGGCATACCGCTGTGCCACAGGACACATCCCTGATTTTAAAGCTGCAGCAAAAAGGACGATAATTAAGGTTATGGAAAATGCGCTTGATTCACGTTACAAGAACATAATGTCAATATAGAATTAGACAAATTACAAAGTATTTTGTGTTTGGGAATGTAGAAAAGTCAACATTTAATTATATACCAATATGTAATTGAGTGACGTTAAATATCAAGTACGTTCTATGTTGAATATCAAACTGACTGTAATTATGTGTTTGAAATACGAAACAAAAAAAAACTTTATATTTCTGTTTTTGAAGCTATAATTACCTTAAAATCCTATATTCTAATCTAATTCTATTTTTTCAGCGATTTTTATAGTAAGTCATACGTGACGATTTGAATTTTTAGATGATCTTTCAATTTCTGCAAAAACTATTTGTCTTTGTATTTTTATGATAAACACAAAGCTACACAATGGACTATCTGTACTCTACTCACCACGGGTATCAAAACCGCAAACATACCTCTGTGCCACTGAGGGTAGCCCAAATGAGATTTACACTTTGGAGCTGTTGACGCACTATGACCGTTTGGTCGGGCAAGAGTGACTCAGGATTTGTGGATCAGTGCTCTTGAATAGCTCTTTTGTCTCTAGTTTATCAGTTCGAAATTTGGAACAGTTTTGTACAGACTTACTAGAAAATTCTTAAATAAACAAGACTCGCTTATGGGATTTTCAGCAACATAAAACTGCTGTCAGTTTTAGGAGGTTTTTTGACGAAAATCTCTAAAAGCAACGTGTCATGGGTCAAAGGCCATCTGATAGGATTTGTTGACTTGCATTCAAAATTGTATTGAACTACTCTTTTGTAAACTTATATCATTAAGTTTGGTATCAAACTGTAGATTATAATTTAAGCTCTTATGTTATACATTACTTAATTTCTCACTTTAAAATGAATATTAAATAAACACATAAAACATCGATTTCTGTGTCACATGGTATGTTGAATGTAGCATTGGTTCAAATATTTAATTTGTGATGTCAAAATACGAAGTATATAGTTTTACGAATTAGAAACTAATAATACTAATATCTAAAAACTAGAATGTAAAATAAAACCTTCTATCTTTTCTATATTACGAGGTATCACTAATGTACTGAATCAAACACAGTGACCCTGATCATCTTTTTTCATTTTTGGAAACGGTCCATTATATACACTTACTTTTAGGCCCGGCATGGCCTAAAGCGTGTTAAGGCGTGCGACTCGTTATCTGAGGGTCGCGGGTTCGCATCCTCGTCGCGCCAAACATGCTCGCCCTTTCAGCCGTGGGAGCGTTATAATGTGATGGTCAATCCCACTATTCGTTGGTAAGAGAGTCGCCAAAGAGTTGGCGGTGGGTAGTGATGACTGGCTGCCTTCCCTCTAGTCTTACACTGCTAAATTGGAGACGGCTAGCACAGATAGCCCTTGAGTAGCTTTGTGCGAAATGCAAAATCAAAACAAACAAATACATTTACTTTTACATATTGCATGTGAATTACTATTCAAAATTTAGAACTGCTCAGCTTGTGGCTTTCTCAGCCATTTTGAAATATAATGGAGTCGTCTCTTTCTTCCGAGACAAACCATCGTACTGGTGAGGTGGTTCTTTAGCCTGTTTGAAATTTTGTATTTTTAAGATCCAAATACTGTGCGTGTGTTTTTCGTATAGCAAAGCCACAGAGGGCTATCTGTTTAGCCCACCGAGGGAATCGAACCCTGATTTTAGCATTATAAATCCGGAGACATACCGCTGTACTAGTCGGGGCGACTCAAGTACAGCTCAGTTACTAAAGTTGATAAATTATAATGGAAATGTGTGGTATCGATATAGTAATTTGTGATTTTTATTATTATTCTAATGTATGCGTATATAAATGAAACCTAAAAAAGTTTTTTCCACCTAGCTCGTATCTACGAAATCCTCCATGAGAGTAATTATTTTATGATTTTGATAATGTAAGCATATGTTTACAAAATGTTAAAGGTTATAAGTAAACATTAAAAGCTTTTGTATACAAAATATAAGGTTTTCAACTAAGTATTGAGACACTTTAAATACTTTGTTGTATTTTTTTCTTTCAGAATGTTGAATGTCCAACATACATACTAATTTTTGTTTTAAGATTAAGAATACTTTTATGCATCAGAAAAATTTTATAACTTCCAGATAATTATCAAATGTTTTAAGGAAGCAATTTTTTTTCTGTTATTTTCGCTATCGAATCGAATCTTTGGACGTGTTAGATAAATTTAACTGCTCTTGTAACCACCATAAAAAGTTAGGAAAAAATACAAATTAGGCTTTTTTCCTTTTATAATGACTACAAACTTTGACTTAAAACAACTCAAGTGTTTAAACTAAATAGTTTATATGTGATAACATTTTACATATATACATATTTATTATTTTTATCGTATTGACACTTCATCTGTGCCTGGCTAATAATACAGAAGTTACAATAATGAGACCACGAATGAAAACTGATCTTTACAAAGTGACCAGTCTTGGCTGTATTTTAACGGACTAATATTGTGTAAAATACAGTTGCAATTCACTTACGCTATAGTTTGTATGTATATACATTATTACAGCTTGCAAATAAGCGGTTAAATTTATTTTTCTTAAAATATATAACATTAGGCGGATGTGCAAACGTAACCAAACAATGTTTTTGTTGTATTCTTCTTTGATACTTGTTTTATACAGATTTATATTTAAATGTAACGAAACAGTGTTTTTGTTGTCTTCTTGTATGGTTCTTCCTTCCGACAGTGGAGATCTGATCATGTTCATAAACCAAACTCTGTAATCATGTACGCTGAAAGATGTGTCTTAATCCAAATTTTGAAACTATTATATAGCATATGACATTCTGATACATGAAAAATGTGTTGTTGTTTTCTTATACATTTATAATCGAATTATTTTTTTTAATTGTTTTCAGTGTGTGGAAAAAAAAAATTCCAGACTCATTCACTAAAAAAATTTAAAGAAGCTCGTACTGCGAATATACAGCATTGGCCTTGGACGGTAAGGATGCTTAAAAATTGACCTTTCAGTTTGTTCCATTGTGGTAACTATGCATTTTTACTCATAATTCATTGCGAATTTACTCGTGTTTATCCACACTCGCACATTAAATGCAAGAGTAGTATTTTAGTAAAACTGGAATATAATGAATTTCTTCTAATATATTTAATTAGATAATTTTTGTTGTTGTAGAGTCTAGACTTTTAAACAACGTAGTAAAACTAACTGAACAGTAAGTATTTAGGCTTTGCCTCTCTTTTTCCCCTTTCGTAAAATCGGCGTAACATTCGCTGGTCTTTATTTGTACGATCCCTTTAAAGATAAAAATGGTAGGAGGATAACGTTTATCGATTCTTTCACATGACTATATTTTATCTGGATCGCGGCATAAATGGTGATTTTAATATTTCTGAACATTTTCTGTTTGTAAGTAATAGTAGTATCAGTACAATATATATTTGTAGAATTCATTTGTATGGCAGTGTCAACAGTAAAAAAAAAGTAGTATTAGATGTGTAATATATTTATGAATTTCCTGTGTTAAAACTGCAGTAAATATATACTTCTGTTACCTGAACCTGTGAGCAGCGTTAGTAGGAAGTAAAATGTTTATTAAACCGAGTTAAAGTAGAATAAAATACGTATATTAATTACGTAATTTTTCTAAGCAAAAACGTTTGTCATAGTTAAATGTCAGTTGGATCCGTCTTTATCCTGACAAAAATACAGTGATGTCGATATTAGTATAATATTTCTTGATAAATAAATGACTAGAACAACATAGTTATAGAAGTTGTAGTTCTTAAAAGAAGTGTTCAGAAAAAAGATTCACCAATCGAAACGTTTTAATTTTCATTATTATCAGCATAGGAATCTTCTTTAAATAATGGACTCGGATTTGTTCCACAGCAATCACTCATATTAGTTTAATAAAAAGGACGAATAATTCCTTTGTTATTTATGGTTGAAAACTCACTATAATTCTATATTTTCTATTGAAATTGCCAACAATGTGTAAAGTACTGACGTCTCTAGTAATTCAACTAGATCAAGCATTTTGCTTCATCTTAAAGATGAAACAGTACTTGGATACTCAAACTGAGCAAATATCTAGCTTTGAAGAATTTTCTTAATAAATTTAGAGCTGAAATCAAAGAAGCACTTGTAATTCTCTGAGAATACTGATGTAAAATAACCTGTGGTATGAGTCATAAGCATCCCTTTAACACCTGTAAGGATACGATGATGTTATCATTAAGTCTGTTGACAAAGTCCACTCGGTCGTTGTTTTGTGTACATAGTGAAAGTTGCACGTTTACTTTCAGGTAAACAAAGATATCTGGAAAATGGGTCAAGGTTTTAGGCTTAGTAACTATAGCTGTTAGTAAGTGGTGAGCTGATAAGTGTAGAATTAAGATCCGGAAAAAGATCCGGTTGTCCATGTTATAGAGCTGTTGATGGAACCCACACTGCATGGACGAAAGGAGGTTCTTTGATTCGAGGAACCAAACAAGACGAGCATTAGCCATCCTCTCCACGGCCTTATAGAGATAGCTAGTCCAAATAATTGGAGAGAACATCTTATTTCGATGTTCTTTGACCTTGAGGAAGCTTACAACACTACTGAAGTATGGCATTTAGTAGGATCGCCACTCTTATGGGTTGCATGGTCATTCATCCATTTTTATTCAGAACTTTGTAATGGACAGGCAATTCAGTCCATATGGAATCAACGCTTTCCCTTTCTTTCCATAGAAACTTGGGATCTCTCAGGGCTGTATCTTCAGTGTTACACTTTTCAGTATCAAGATTAAAGTTATAACCATGTAACTTGTTCTACTGTTGTAAAAGAGCTCTATGTCGATGACTTCCACATCTCATGGCAGTTATCAAACATGAGCTTTATTGATAGGCAACTTCTTTTGGAACCATTATTTTATTCCCGTTTATACCAGTGGTTCTCTACCTTTTCTGGCTTGCGGCACACTACAACAATTTGAACATTTTCGCGGCACACCTGGAAAGCCTTAACGATTTTTTTAGGTACACGTTATACGACAAGCGTTAAAAGCCTTAGAACGAAAATCACGGCCAAAGCAAGCGATATTAATGTCATTTGCACATTGACAATACTATCGCTTGCTTTGGCAGTGAGTGTCGTTCTAAAGCTTTTTAACGATTTTGTGGAATAGCAGAAAAATCAAAACTTTATATTTTAACATTGTTTTCAATGTGACGCTTGTGCCTGCTTCCGAGAGCAAATCAAATTGAAGTGAGGATCTAACGTAGACAAACAAGCTCGCATTTCATCATCGACTGTAAGAAGCCTCTCTCTCTTTCTGGCTTTGATTTCAGTCAATGCTGAACACCCAATTTCGCAAAACCACGAAGATGCAAATAAAAGCAGAACTTCAACTGCTTTTAAACTGATTGCAGGATATGAATTTTTAATGGAGATCCAGAACTCATCCAAGCTCTTTTCGGGTAACAATGACTGATAAAATTTGTCGTTTGGTAAATCAATGAGCTGTTCTTCTTCCTCAGTTGTACGATTTGTTGTCTCGATGATTCCGAATGGATAGGTCACCCAGTTATATTCGTCGACAGCAAGTGACGGGAAATAATGTTTTAGTGCGGACTGTAGGTCGCTTAATGTGTTCAAATTTGAGGGACTATTTTCTTCTTTGACGGACATTCGTTAATGGAAGGAAAACAATCAAGAACTGGTTTCGAGGTCTTATTCTTCCACAGCGTCAGCCTTCAGTTTGGACGTTGCAGTAATAATGTTTTCAGATGGTCCTTGGAAACGTTAGTTCAGAGAATTTAATTTGTCAAACAAGTTGGAGAGAGATTGAACCTTCAGCCACCAGATCTCATTATGAAAAGAAAATTCAAAACCTGCTTCCTCAATCTCCAAGAAAGAAATTACTTCAGTTTTTAGTTGGACAAGACGCTTTAACACCTTTCCCTTCGAAAGCCATCGAACTTCAATGTAACAAGTAACTTTTCTTTCTTTGTGAACCTGACGATGACCGAAGAAAGTCGAAACATTGTTCGCTCCTCTACGTAAAAATTTACGTTTTTACATATATATTTTTCTCTACAAATGGGTTTTTTCGACGTCACTAAGTAGCTTTTGTAGTCTGAATCAATCGCCTCACAGAGAAGAGAAAAGTCGAGATTGAAGTGGCCGAGACTTGATGAAATTCACCACTTGAATAACTTGATTCATAACATGCTGTAACTCTTTCGGCAAAGATTTGGAGGCAAGCGCCTCTCTGTGAATCATGCAGTGAACAATCGTAATGTTTGGATTTTGTTGGCGCACCAGAGTGACGAATCCCTTCTTTTTTCCTTGCATTGAAGGACAGCCATCGGTGCAAACGCTGACACAGTTACTCCAAAGTAATTTAATGTTTTCATTCACCAACTCGAAAATGTCTTGGCCTTTCGCTGTAATTTTTTAAATCTTTACAAAATAAATATTCGTTGACGATTTTTCCATCTTCTATGAATCGAACAAAAGCCAGAACTTGAGCTTTTCCACTAATGTCAGTAGATTCATCAACCATAACAGAGACAATTCAATTTTAGGCGCTTCGAAGTGTTTGCAAACTTGATCCTTCGAATCTGATGACAAGTCTATAATTCTGCGCGAAATTGTGTCATTGGATAGTGAAACTGTTTTGCCAACAACTGAGCAACCTTATAACTTGCAATCAATTCTTTTTCGAGCAGTTTCATGTAGTTCACAAGCTTCCTTGATTGTTCATGTTGTTGAGCCGCGAGATTCTCGAAATATTATTTTGGTTTATCCTTTACAGCTGAATGTTTTGTTTCCACGTGTATCTTCAGTTTGCTAGGTACAATCGCCTCGTTCGATAAAGCTGCATTGCAGAGTAGGCAGAATGGTAATTGAGGATGTTTCGATTCCAAAGCGATAAAACCGTATTCGATGTATTCGTTTTTTGTACTTTCGTTTGATTCCTTGCTTTTGATTCAACACATTCTCCTTTGCAGCACTAGACTTACTTAAATGTTTTTCCATGGATAAATGATAAAGCTAATTCATACACGATAAGCACGAAGTTCTGCAGTTGATATAAAATTCCTTCCTTCAGAGTAGTAGCTGTAGCTTACCGCAGAATGAGAACCTGTTCCTGAAAGCAGTTTGATTGTTTGATGCATCATTTATGACGTACGAAGTTCTTGTTGCGCCACAATTAAACTAACAGTCGAACCGTTGCAGTCGAGAATGAAATTTAAGTATGAACTTCTCAGTGCTCGAGTTCAATGAAAACCATCGAATGTTTTGGAAGGTTTCAGAGTGTCTCTATAGTAACTTTTATTACGTGATGTGCTCAACTTGTTGAAAGAAAGTTGAATGTGTCTCAAAAACACCGCGGCACACCTGCACAGGTTGAGAATCACTGGTTTATACAGATGATTCGAAATCAGGTGATTCAATGGGTTCTGCACAAACGTGTGACTCGATGATTCCTCACAGATTCTCTCTATAATTTCCGAGTTCACTTTCGAGCCATTTTTCTTACCCGGACTCACGTGAAAGATTTGGAGTACATAGATTGCACTATCCATACCTCGGCTAGATTGCACTATCCATACCTCGGCCTGGAATGGCCGGGTGGTTAGAACGCTCAATTCATAACCTGAAGGTCGCGAGCTCGAATTTCCCGACAAACCAAACATGCTCATCCTTTCAGCCGTTAAAACGTTATAATGTGACGGCAAATTCCACTATTCGTTGGTAAAAGATTAACCCTAGTCTGACTTTGCTAAGTTAGGGAAGGCTAGTGCGGATAGCCCTCGTGTACCTTTGGGCGAAATTCAAAACAAATAAATTCTCGTTATTTCTTGTTTAAATTATTTCGTTAATTTAAAACAACATTTACATTTCCTAATTAAGTCAGTCATGATTCCTGGACAATATCTAATTTAACTGCCTTACTTAATCCACGGTCCCCTTATAACAGAAGTGATTATGTCTCAGAAAACCAACTGTCTGTGTATATGAACTGTGGCTACTGAAAATAAACTTCAAGTGTTTTTCCTTGACTCTTTGAACATTCCGGTTATATGGAGAGTCTAGAATCAAAAGGAATGGAAAACATGATTTGTATATATATACACACACACACACACGTAGAAGAAAAAAAGAGGTATGACACACATTGTGTCAGTACACTGATGTCTTCACAGATAGACAAGATTAAGACCACAACCAGGGATCCACATAATAATGTGGATCATATTGAAAACTGCAAACTTTTCGCCTTTATGAAACTGAAATATTATTTGTATCAATAATTTTGTAGGCTGCTGTCTTTTATCACGTAAAAGGTAATCCTGGTATACGTTCATGTGGTGCAACTTTAATTACTGCTCGTCATCTTCTCACTGCTGCTACGTGTGTATCGTATGCTGGGTAAGTAATATTTTATAGTTTT
This sequence comes from Tachypleus tridentatus, assembly GCF_004210375.1. NCBI lineage: Eukaryota > Metazoa > Arthropoda > Merostomata > Xiphosura > Limulidae > Tachypleus > Tachypleus tridentatus. Next base: position 30,504,107 of record NC_134826.1, on the reverse strand, counting down.
GTAAAGTGTTGTTTGAAGCCCAAAGTAATATTAAGAACGGATATATATATATATTATGCAGTTTAAAGTTATGTTAAATGCACTGTAAACTTTGAGATCAGTAACTTAAAAGATTTCCGCTGTATGGTGAAAATACCAAATTAAAGCTGTTAAACAATTTACCAAATGCATGTTTTTAAAGTTAAAATACACAGGTTAGTTTACGCAAAAAATAGAGGGTGTTCTAACGTACCCGTAAAAATACGAATATTTTATGCTTATAAATAATTGTAGCATTTATTAGCTTTGGTACAAAAAAAACTAAAATGTACTTTTATTCTAATAAAATACGTAACTTCAAGAGATGAAATTTTGCAAATACAGTCACGATATCTACAGCTATAAATGATCTAATAAAACGCTTTAGGTGTGGAAAAAAGTTGCGACCAATAAAGGATTTAGAGTGCAACAGAAAGGAATGAAATAAAAATTATTTATCAAAAAATCGTTTCGTTTCTTAGTCGATTATATGATAACCTTGAGTACTCTTGTAACTGCTATTAGTTTCTTCTTATGTAAATCGTAACACATACTAAAATATGTTGAAACAACCGAACACAGTTTTACAGCAGTAATCGATATACATATCAGCAAACGAAGGTTGACATTTAAAAAGAACAACATTTACGACAAACATGTTTATTTTATAAATCATAGGCATAGCGGAATACAACTAATTCCATATTCAGTACCCAAAAGTAGAAATATAAATATTTTTATGTTCAATTCAATTATAAAATATACTTTCTTAAAGATCTATCACAGCCAACTGCGGAAAAATCAAAATCGAAAGTGAGATAGAGAAGTTATAAAACGTGAGCGTAAAATACCTATGTTCCAATGCCGGCTCAAAGAGCCTCTCATGGTTCACAGAGGTTCTAATGTAACGATTAAGTTCCTTTATTATCCAATCATAGTTGAGTGTAGCAACCATAAAAAAATCCATTCGTACACCTCATCTCCCCTGGGGGGATCTTCAGGAATCTTTTTTTTTCTCTCTTTTTTCGTAAACAAGTATTTATTATTAGCGGTAACCATTGAAACCATTTTTTATTTTCTTTCTTAACGAACATTGCTTATTGGGTATATGACAAAAATGCGGTCCAAATAGGTAAAATATCCCATTTGGCTCAGATGTTAACAGCAAAACATTAAGGTTTTGATACCCGTATTTTGCAGAAACGGATAATATATTTTATAGCATTGCGCTTAATAACAAAAATAAAAAAATCTGAATTCTGTACATGTATAACTTTTTCTTGAATGAAAGAACAAATATACGGAGACTTTCGTGCCATGAAGGAGACTCACCATTACATCATTATTTTGACGCAAGTTCAAGGTACAAACAAAATTAGAATATTACATTTCTTTTGTGATGCTAGTACGGGGTATTATATAGCACACCACAGCCTTGATAAATTTGTATTCTTTTGTTCAGGTAACATACAAATAATTTTATTTTAGTTTAGTTATGACATTATTCCTGTAAAGTTGAAACAAAACTATATAACATATAGTAGAAATAATAATAAACAGTCAAAACAAATTCATTTTCGTACCTCGATGAACTAAGAAGGTCGAAACATTGTTCTCTGCTTTATGAGTAAAGTGTCAACACCCATACCAGCTGTTCTGAGATACATTTATACTTCGGAGTAGGTTTCTCGTCATCACGAAATTCATTTTTTACGACAAGCTTTATTGTTGAAGTATTTGTTTTCGGAACAATTTCTGAGCTAAAACAGCAAAAAAACTTTGCCTCACGTACTTGGAGAATCAGCTCATTTGCAATTTGAAATGAAAAAAAAAATATGCATAACGTACTGTGCAGTATTAGTTAGTTGAGATTCTCATTAATTATATTTTCTCTTGCACTTAAAGTGTTATATATCATAGTAATTGTAATTCATAAGAGCTCCAAGGTTTTAATGATAAAACTATCTTATCTTTTTATATTCCGATTAAGAACTGCGAGGAATTTTTCGATACTGCTTGGACAAAATCATATAGAAACTCAAGACTCGAAAAAGCAGGAAATTTTTCTTGAGTCATTAATAACGCACGAGAATTTCGAACCTCTACGGTTTGAGAATGATTTAGCCATCCTGAAGCTTGAAAGACCTGTTGAGTATTCTGACAGTATCAGTCCAGTCTGCCTACCGTACAACCTTTCAACGAAGAACATTGATGCTAAGACAGCCTATATAACAGGATGGGGCCAAACGACACCAGGTATAATGTATATTTAGCATCATTGCATAACATGTAGATAAACAATAATATATATATGATTTTACACAGTGAAACATAAACCTTTAGGGGTTACTTAAGTCCTTTCTTTTGTATCTGTTTATCTCAAAACACTAGCTTAAGCTTACGTGTGTGTTTTAATTGCTTTGTTAATGTATGAAGTGCGGTTGTTTGTTTCACTCTTATATATAAAATTTTCCCTAGTCAGACAGAAGTGAATTTGTAGACTTTTAACGCTAAACTCCGGGGTCCTAGCCCTTGCGATTTACAGAGCACGGATAGTCTATTGAGTAGCTTTACGCTGAAATAAATAAACAAATATTTCATAAATGAACAATATAATTAAATGTTTTTACATAATTCTACAATACTAAGCGTTATTCAAACAAAGTAAAATCATTTCTTATCAATGTAGTTTTGGAACTACGTATTTATAAAATGTAATACTCTAAAGAATACAAATTAAAGCCAGCCTATACTATTACTCGGATAACGAATACCTCCGTTAATCACAAAGTTTCACTTTAAATTAATTACAATACTTTACTGACAGTTTTATTTCTGGAAGATAAGGAATATTATAAAAATATAAATTGTAAAATACTGCTGTCAATGCGTTTTGGATACTACTGACGTATGAATAGACGGTGTAGTTGCATTTGCTTCAGTAAACGAAACGCTCTTTCAATTCGTATTACTTTAGGTGCATTATTTTTATTAACACAACTGCAGTAAGATTTACTAACAAATATTTCGATAAAAACTTCAAGTATTTCTAAGTAGGTGTATTGCACGTTAAATTAAAAATGGTAGCCATCCAACAAAATATAAATTTTATACCTTATTATCGAAACTACTTTAAACTAAAAACAAATAGCATTTACACAACAATTAATGTGTTAGCATAAAGGTCTAGGACACTATTAATGTTCAGGGACATTATTGTATAAGGTAGTATATTTTAAGATTTTAATTCTTCTATAAAAATTGGTGCAAAATAAAATGAAACTTTGTCTTTAGGAGGAGAATTTAGCAAAAATATGCAGGTCCTTCACGTACCCACCTGGAATCAAAAGACTGTCAAGACAAATATGAAAATACAACGACCATTATCAAAACAATGCTTTGTGCTGGTCATCCTGAAGGAGGAACTGATGCTTGTATGGTAAGTGGGAAAAGCTGCAATCATTGTTGTCTAAGTATGTTGTAAATAGATTATAATAAATTTTAAGAAAAGAACGATGTAACTGTTACAAAGAAGAAATTAGATATTTACGTGTAAACACAAAGGCAATTTCTGGAAAAGTAAGATTTCGCTTCTCCATCTGATTTGTTATTACTATCTCACAATATTTCAAATAATTTTAATTATATTTATACATGCTCTGTTGATATAATGCAGACGTATATATTTTTTTTATGCTACGCAACTCAAATGAAGAATGCCTGTAACATTTAAACGAAAAAAGCTGTCCCATTTTGCGTTTTGTGTGCGTGATATTCTAAATAGTGTCTAACCGAAATGTAAGTTGAGTAGGCTGCGGATACACACATCAAGCCTGTGATTTAGACTCAATGCCCCAGCATGGCGTTTCAGGGAAACATTAGAAATTATTTTAGAACGTTCACTAATGTGTTTGATAAAGGGCAAAGATGCACATAGAAGTGCACTAAAGTCAACAAAGGTTAATTCGAACCAAACTGCACTTTAACTGAAAAATCGTATGTGCAACCACTTGTAAACATCCAGTATTTACATTTTTATTACGCAGAAATATTATATTAATTCAAAATCTTTAAGGCAAATATTAGCTATGTGCGCCTTAGGAAAAATGACTAAGAAAGGAAAACGCTAATGATTCAATTAAATAAATAAACCTCGTTTACCAAAATAGTTGTATGATACGAAAGTGAAAATTAGCGGCAAATACCCAAGAGTGACTTAAGACACTCGAATGTCGCAGGTTCGAAGCCTGTCACACCAAACATGCTCGTTCTTTCAGCCGTGGGGGTGTCATAATTTGACGTTCAATCACATTATTTCTTGGTAAAAGAGTAGCCCAAGAGTTGGCGGTGAGTGGTGATGACTAGTTACCTTCCCTCTAACCTTACACTGATAAATTAGGGATGGCTAGCGCAGATAGCCTTCATGTGCCTTTACGTAAAATTCAAAACAAATCAAACCAAACCCAAGAGTGACAAAAACAAAAATCAGAAATTGTAATATCCTATATTTTTTCCAATGTGCTTTGTACAAGTTTTGGTTTAATATTAATCAGGTAAATAATTGAAATCGTTTTCAAAAACGTAGTTTGTATAAAGTTATATTCCAAGATTCCAAACTTATTTTCATATTTTATTACAGTTTACAGCATTTACACAAAATGCAAGTAAGATTAGTTTTCAGAAGAGGTAGGACGTTTCGATCGTTATCAAGTAGAGTTTACGAAGTAAGAAAACATTTGTACATTTTCCAAAATTATTTCCTAATGTACAGGCATAATTCTCAAGTCTTTCAAGCCTTGTAATAAAATGCGAAATAAATACGTCAATTGGCGAAGTGTTCGTTCTAACATTTTGAGTAACAGCTATGCATTAATGTGTATGATTTTAATAACATTTGAATTTTCTACTGTTTTTATACTTTTTACTATTGGTGGGGTCTACCTATTCTACCATATTGAGTAATATAATATACCAATAATCTATGTTTTTGCCTTTTACAATATCCGTTGTGAACAGCTCATAAATTAGATTTTGCCAATTAACTCATTTTCTAAGTGACATACAAAGTAAAGTGCATGAGTAATTATTGGAATCAACAGTAACATTGAATGTATCTGTATCTCACAGCGGCTAGTATGGGTATTAACACTTTTATTGATAAGGAAAGAACAACGTTTCGACCTTCCTGGGTCATCTTTAGGTTAAGAGAGTTTGCAAGTGACTGTTGCCGGACACGTCTTCGGACGAGAGTTGTAATTCCTCAGTTACGACAAACATTGTTATCAATAAAGTCAGAGAGGTTGTGGATTCAATATATAGTTTAAATATTAAATATCAGTTCAAAGTAAAAAAAAAAAAAGTTATGAAATTTCACATTGTAGAATAAGTTGATATTATCGTTCGTGTAAAAACTAAACATTTACAGACGCGCTAAAACCCGTTTGGAAATAACTTGTTCATGTTATTATTGAACAAACAGGCACAATAAACCATGTAAGCAAGTGTGTTTTTTATCTTGCTCTCCTTCTTCAGATATTAGAAGGATGATATTTGAATCTTCAGAATTATGAGTTTTAGTAGCAGACTTGAAAGAGATAAAAATGACTGCACCCATACGAGTTTATCCAATGCAGATTGGTTAGAAAACGGGTTAAAACCGTAGCATGGTCTAAAGTCATGCATCTGTGTAAACGCATTTTTGTTTAGTCACAAATATATCCAATCACTGAACTAGGATGAAAGAGTGGAGAATTAAAATGGCACCTAATAATCAATCAACGACATATGCAAATATTTTCAATATGTATCATAACTAACAGTTGTTGTCCACGAATAAGACAAAATAAAGAATGCTATTATAAACAAGCAAAAGTACCCAACTCCAGTAATGGGAAATGTTTAAATTAATATCTAATTTTTTATTACTTTATGGACTTTAAAATGGTTAATTGTGTTGCACTCTTGGTTTCACTGAAAGCTAAAGCTCTAAGTTACTTATATCACCCACCGTGAAAAGTACTGTTGAACATTTCAGTCATGCTGGGGTTAAGCCGCTCAACAATAATATAAGATAAATCTATATATTTATTCTTTAGGTTACGTTACATTTTAAAACGTGAATTATAGTGTGATAATTCCTAACAACTTAATGTAGAATATTCTGCTTGTGAAATAGAATTTAGGATCAACATCGTTCATGTATGTTCTTCCGTCATTTCAAAAGTGAGTGTTGGACTTTGCCTGCGTGCGCAGCTTTTCAAACTCGGAACCGGAAGAGGTCGCTCGCTGTAAACGGGGAGACAGACGATCGTGTGGACAGCGTTTTGCTTATAGCAAAGCCACAGTGGGCTATCTGCTGAGCCCACCGAAGGGACTTGAACCCCTGATTTTAACGTTGTAAATCCGTGGCGTGTGAACAGACACCACGGTTTGAAATATATATAAGATAGTTGAAACTCTTTCCACCATAAATAAAACGTACAGCAATAAAGAAAGAAGACGCAATAAACTATTTACAACAACCAGTGACTCGCAGTAGTAGTAAACAGGGTGCATTGGCCCACTAGCCATAATTGTGACAATTATATAGAAAATATAACTGATATACTAATAATCATGACAGCTCCAAGTCTATACTGAGAAAACAATGTGCAGCATAGTAGTAATAAGTGGAGCAAATTTTCACACGTATGACGGAAGTTAGAATCCAGAATGAAGATAGCATTAAATACGAATACAGAAAAAAGGAATGCACACGACACTAATCGTTTGTTTCAGTAAATTTATGTAAGATACCACACATGGGAAATAGAATAAAATATGTTCTATCTGTAAGTAAGCAGTTATAACTACATAAATGAAACCTACAGCAAACTAAAACTTGTCGGTAAACGAGCAAATTAAATGTCTACAGCATTATAATAAAAAAAATTGTACTAAAACTGTACATATAAGGCAGAAAGTGCACCGAAACTAATAAATGGTAGCAATACTCCTACACGTGAAAGACAGCATACTAGCCCTAACTAACTGAGCACTAGCAAAGAGTATCACTTGGTGCTCTAGTACCCAGTAGTAGGGAACGAACATGAAAATAAAATGGTGGCCGAAAACATTCTCCCAAAATCGTTTTATATTTTTTTCCACCAGAATCTTACTGGGTTACATAAACACAACGAAATCAACACTTACAGTGGCAAAAGTTGACAGTCGCTTCATACAAGATTAAAAAAAAAATTAAAACAATTTTTCATCTGACTTACTGATCGCTTCAGAGAGCCGAGATCAACAACAACTAAACAACGTCGTCCAACGTTTTCTCTCTGTAAGTGGTTCAATGTTGCTACATATGAATGGATAGGTATGTGACAGTTTCTAAAAGTAACGTATATAGTTTATCCATATAAAGCATAAAAAGTAAACAAACAAGAGTATTAAAAATTATGAATCTTGAAATGACGAAGAAGGAATCTTGCTATAAAAATAGTGAATCAGTAATTATAATTTATAAAATTTGATCCTAACTTTGGTCTACAGAAATGTATAAAGATGTCGAAGTTGGGGTTAAAATTGATAGCTTTGGGATTGTGGTTTTAATTTTTTCTTTAGGACATTTTGTAGCAAGATCCTTGCGTCATTTGAAAATTCATAATTTTTGTTATACTCCT